>NC_056740.1:428378351-428388351 GCF_019279795.1 Protopterus annectens | reverse complement strand
GGAATCTTGATGAGTGGATGGGAGATCGTAGGTTTACCCCGGGTATCCCTTCTGTGTCACTGTTAGACAGAGGCACAGTATACTAACCTCGAAAAAGGGCATAGCAAAATTATTTTAAAATGGGCGGCGAAAGTCAAACACACTCTGGCTAGGCTTATAAATGCCCTAGGGCAGATAGCCTAGTATGAACCTATGAACCTATATATGTGTATATATATATATATATATATATATATATATATATATATATATATATATATGTGTATGGGTCTACTTCTAAAGCCCGAACCGACGATTCCCCGACACGCGGAAAACGAAGACCAAACGACCGACAGGTAAGTTTACCAACAGGGTGATTTGCCGACAGCGGAAAGACCGACAAGGGTAATGTGCGATCGCGACTCGGTAAGTGTGCGACAGTGACGGCGTTAGGAGCGGTGAGGTAAGTGTACGATATTGTGGGATTTCGGGTTAGGCTGTGGGAAAGGTGAGTGTGTGTTAGTGTCGGAGTTAGGGTTCGTGTAAGGTAAGTGTGCGATAGTGTCGGACCTTGGGCTAGGGGTGGGTTAAGTGAGTTAGGGTTAGGGTGCAGGTAGGTGAAGTGTGCGATAGTGTCGGACCTTGGGCTAGGGGTGGGTTAAGTGAGTTAGGGTTAGGGTGCAGGTAGGTGAAGTGTGCGATAGTGTCGGACCTTAGGGTTAGGGTTTGGGTTAGGGCTAGTGGGTATGTTATGTAGTGTGATGTGTTGTTTACGTTCGGTGTGTCGGTGTAATGGTGTTCGGTGTTTTGCATTGTCGGTTTTGTGTTTTGTCGGTTATCTGGTGTCGGTGATTTTTGTGTCGGCGAACTGGCGTGTCGGGCTTTCAAAGTAGACCCATATATATATATATATATATATATATATATATATATATATATATATATATATATATATATATATACAAACACACACACACATATGTATATATATTAATGTGTATATATATATATATATATATATATATATATATATATTTATGTGTGTATGTATGTATGTATGTATATATAGATATATATATATCTGTGTGTGTGTGTGTGTGTGTGTGTGTGTGTGTGTGTGTGTGTGTGTGTATAGGTTCATAAGTTGGTACTAGGCTATCGGCCCTAGGGCCTATACAAGCCTAGTCATAATTCCCTGGGTATTTCTTTCCACAATATTTACTTCCCTGGACCCCTGTCTAGCAGGGCGACTGACGTGATCCCCTGGGTGAATTTCCTATCTCCCATCCAATTGTCAAGGTTCCTTTTGAAGAGTGCCAAGGAGGCGCTCTGCTTGACATGTATGAGCAGTCTTTTCCAGAGTATGCAGAGTCTCTGGGTCAGGAACTTACCCCTCCAGCATGTTTTGTTCATTGTGATGACAAGCTTTAGATCCCTGGAACATGTGGCTCTGAGGGATTGGGATTTCTTTAAGTGGAGCATGTCCAACAGCTCAGGGTTTGACATGGCCTTGTATGTTAAGCAGTGATCATCTCTAAGTAGATGATATGCTACAGAGTATAGCTGGAGTTTTTTTAAACGGTCAGCATAGGGTATCTGCTTTAGGTCTGTGATTCTTTTAGTGAGGTATTTCTGTGGCCTTTCCAGCTGTTGCATATGTCTTGTGGGGTACATACCAAATGGGGCATTGTACTCTATAATGGGTCTTATGAGGGGCGAGTACAGTGGGACAATGACCTCCTTTTTTCAGGATGAAAAGCCCTTAGTGATGAGCTGTGCCACATAGAGGGATTTCCTGACTGTTGTGGCAATGTGGTTATCGAAGGTGAGACCACTTTCCACCTGTGTCCCTAAGTCTGTCATCACACTTTCGGTGTTTAGTGTACTGCCACCTATGTGGTAATTCATGGGTATGTGGCGTACAGCAACAGTAGTCCCTCTCCACAAAGGTGGTGCCTCAACAGATCCTGGAAACTATCGCCCCATAAGCCTGACTAGCGTGGTCTGCAAAGCTATGGAAAGGATCATCATGGACCTCATAAATAAAGATATTGGGGACCTACAGACACTGGATCCTACCCAGTTCGGCTTTGTTAAGGGCAGATCCGGCCTCTTAAACCTGGTTGATTTCTTTGAAACAGTCACCAAGGCCATTGATGAGGGGAAAGTGGTCCACACAGCCTACCTGGACCTCGCAAAAGCCTTCGATACAATACCCCACTCAGGCATTATAGATAAGCTCACCAGCTTAAATATAAACCCCTACGTCACTAGATAGGTTGCAAACTGGCTCAAGGACAGAACCCACATGGTTAGAATTGCTGGAGCCATGTCAGACTCCAAACCAGTTAAAAGTGGCGTCCCACAACACTCAGTCCTGGGACCTCTCTTGTTTGTTATATATTTCTCGGACGTACAGGCCAACATGGAAGGACTGTGGCTGACCAAGTTCGCAGATGACTGCAAACTGCGTGCCATAATCTACTCTCCAGCTGAAACAAGCATCCCCCAAAAGGGCCTCATAGAAACAGACAACTGGTGCCAGAGCAATGGCCTCAAGCTAAACGCCAAAAAGTGTATAGTCATCTCCTTTGGCAAAAGTAAAGTGCCCACAAATTACCACATAGGTGGTAATCCATTAAGTACAGAAGAAGTAATTAGGGACCTGGGGACCCAAGTTGATAGCAGTCTCTCATTTGACAACCACGTGGCCAAAGTGGTTAGAAAAACATTTTATATAGCCCACCTAATCATGAAGGGATTCACATCTAGATCAGGGGAGGTCATCGTGCCTCTTTACTCATCCCTCATCAGGCCCATAATTGAGTACAATGCCCCTTTTGGGATGTACCTTACCAGACACCTGCAGCAACTGGAAAGACCCCAAAAGTACCTCACCAAGAGGATCAAAGGGCTCAAACAGATGCCATATGCTGCCCGGTTAAAGAAACTCCAGCTCTACTTAGTGGCATACCGCCTGTTCAGGGGCGATCTCTGCCTGACGTATAAAGCCATGTCCAACCCGGAATTAATGGACATGCTGCACCTCAGAAAATCCAAATCCCATCGAGCTACACGCTCGAGAGACTTGAACCTCAGCACTGAAATAAATAGGACATGCTGGAGGGACAAATTCATAACCCAGAGGCTCCCTTCACTCTGGAATAAAATCCCAGTCCAGGTTAGGCAGAGTCCCTCATTGACTCTCTTCAAGAGGAATCTTGATGAGTGGATGGGAGATCATAGGTTTAACCCGGGTATCACTTCTGTGTCACTGTTAGACAGAGGCACAGTATACTAACCTCGAAAAAGGGCATAGCAAAATTAATTTAAAATGGGTGGCGAAAGCCAAACACATTCTGGCTAGGCTTATAAATGCCCTAGGGCAGATAGCCTAGTATGAACCTATGGTTTTTCCCATAGGGGATAACTATACATTTCTTGGCATTAAGCTTGAGCCCATGGCTCTGGCACCAAGCATCTGTTTCTGTAAGCCCTTTTGTAGAATATCCACATCATTTGGGGATTCAGTAATGGCTCCCAGTTTGCAGTCATCTGTGAATTTTGTTAGCCTGAGTCCCTTAGTGTTAGCCTGTACTTGAGAGAAGTAGATGCCAAACAAGTGCAGTCCCAGGACTGAACCCTGAGGTACTCCACTTGTCATTTGTCTGGAGCTGGATTTGGAGTCGGCTACTTTTACAGTATGGGTTCTGTCATTAAGTCAGTTGGCGACCCATCAAGTGAAGTAGGGATTTATGCCCAGCTTAGTAAGTTTATCTATGATTCCAGAGCTTCGATGGCTGCAGCAGAGACCTCCAAAGCAGACATCCAAGCAACACCTACCATGAAACAATATCCACATAGCACATAGCTCACAAAGTCAGTGTGCCACACAATCACAGCCCTTAAGGCTAAACAACACACCTAATACACTTGTAATAGGTGACTCTATTGTCAGACACACTGACGTCCCACTCACCAGGCTGAACAAGGAGAAGGTCACTGTAAGCTGCCTGTCGGGTGCCAGGATCCGCCACATAACACAACCACTCGGGTCACTCCAAAGCAAGTACAAGTATGACTCCGTCATTGTCCATGCTGGTGTGAATGACCTGAGACATACTTCCCTGGACTACATGAAAAAAGATGTACAGGAGCTCTTTGATCATGTAGCCCAGGCCGGTATGACCCTGACCTTGAGTAGCATCTTACCCTCACCAAGAATGATGCCACAGTATAAAGACAAAATGATCAATTTTAACAATTGGCTAAAGTATTGGTCTCATTCAAAGGGGATCCAGTGTCTGTCAGCCTGTGATGACATGCTCAACAAGCCGCGTTGCTTCGCTAGGGACGGCTTGTACCTGTCACCCCTGGGTTTTCGAATACTGGCTAAGGCTCTTGCCTCCCCCATAGTGCCTTTTTTAGGCAAGGCTCAAAAGACAAACCCACCGCCATAGACAACACAAAGAAAAAAAAACTAAGGGTAATGCTGCTCAACGCCAGAAGTCTAAACCTCAAGATGCACACACTCAAGACTCTCCTCAGTATGGAGAATATCGATATCTGTGCAGTAACAGAAACCTGGTTCAAGGCTCCCGAGAGCACCCCAGCACTACCAGGCTATACTTCATACCATGCTTTCCGGCCCCAAAACTCAGACATAACAACAAAAATTGGGGGAGTATCCATATTTATCAAAGATACCCACACCTCCAGGCTAGTGGCACTGCACGAAGCTTCGGAGACCATCCATATGCAACTAACAGTAGGCAAAACTGCCTTTCAGTTTGTAGCCTGCTACAGACCACTCTTCCAAACACAGGAACCTCATTTGGCTTTCCTGAGAACACTGGAGAATATGAAGGTCTCTACAAACACTATTATATTGGGTGATTTCAACTACCCAAACATCGATTGGGAAAACTACTCAAGCCCAAACACCCTCGCCCAACGGTTATTAGAATTTATAAACTCAAATGCTATGGAACAACTGGTCACCACTCCCACAAGAGGGGAAAACATACTGGATCTGGTCATCACCAACATGGGGTGTCTGTGTTCCACACCAGAGGTATACCCCTCATTGGTAAGATCAGACCATAAACAAATCTCACCGGACATCCATATTCCATCCCCACCCCTAGCCAAGGAAACCACGGTGAAGAATTTCTCAAAAGCAAACTTCACACTTCTCAAAACTGAGGTGGAATCCTTCAAAGCCCCCGGGCCAGTGGACAATACCCCAAAAATGCAGAATCCTTTACAAAAGCATTCTATGGACACCTACAGGAATGCATGGAGCATGCTATCCCAAATAAAACCAAGACTCAGTCCTCCAAAGGCAGGAGACCTGTCTGGTGGACCCCGGCCATAAATAAGCTATACAACAGAAGTAGAAAGCGACTACATGACAGAGCAAAATCCCAAAAAGGGAAGGCATCCCTGATCAGTACTAGCAAGAAACTATGATCCCTCATAAAATCTTCTAAGGCCAGCTTTGAAAGAAAAATTGCACAAGACACTAAAGATAATCACAAGGCCTTCTTTAGTTATGTCAGAAACCTGGGAGGCAACTCCCAGATATGCTCTGAGTTAGTGCAAAATGACAAAAAATTCACTGAACCCACAGACATTGCCAACATCCTGGCAGAAAGGTTCAGTGCAAACTTCTCCCCCCCCTTCCCCTCCAAAAGAGCAAATGTCTATCCCAACAGAGTGTAGCCTTCCTGAGATCACAAATGCACAGGTCAGAGCTGCCCTCTCCAAAGCAAAAAACACAGCATCAATGGGACCAGACGGTGTCCCGGGCTGCATCTTACACGAGCTCCAAGAAGAACTAAACCCTCATATAAAGTCACTGTTCAATCTCAGCCTTACTACAGGATATGTTCCCAAGAAATGGCATACAGCAACAGTGGTTCAACTCCACAAAGGTGGCACCACAACAGACCCCGGAAACTATCGCGCTATAAGCCTGACTAGCCTGGTCTGCAAAGCTATGAAACCTATCATCATGGAAATCATAAACAAAGACATTGAGAACCTCCAGACACTGGATCCTACCCAATTCAGCTTCGTTAAGGGCAGATCTTGCCTCTTGAACCTGGTTGACCTCTTTGAAACAGTTACCAAAGCCATAGATGAAGGGAAGGTAGTCCACACAGCTTACCTGGACCTCACAAAGGCCTTTGACACAATACCCCACTCGGGCATCATAAATAAGCTCACCAGCTTAAATATCAACCCCTATGTCACAAGATGGGTTGCAAACTGGCTCAGGGATAGAACCCACATGGTCAGAATAGCAGGTGCCATGTCAGACTCTAAACCAGTTACAAGTGGTGTCCCACAAGGCTCAGTCCTGGGAACCTCTCTTGTTCGGTATATATTTCTCCGAGATACAGGCTAACATGGGTGGACTATGGCTGACCAAGTTCGCAGATGACTGCAAACTGGGTGCTATAATCGACTCTCCGACTGACACAAGCATCCCCCAAAACGGTCTCACAGAGATGGATAACTGGTGCCAGAGCCATGGCCTAAAGCTAAATGCAAAAAAGTGCATAGTCATCCCCTTTGGAAAAAAACAAAGTGCCCACAAATTACCACATAGGTGGTAATCCTTTAAGTACAGAAAAAGTAATTAGGGACTTGGGGACCCAAGTAGATAGCAATCTCTCCTTTGACAATCACGTTGCCAAAGTGGTTAGAAAGACCTTCTATATAGCCCCCACCTTATCATGAAAGGGTTCACATCTAGATCAAGAGAGGTCATTGTGCCCCTCTAGTCATCACTTATCAGGCCCATAATTGAGTACAATGCCCCATTTGGGATGTACCTTACCCGACACCTTCAGCAACTGGAAAGACCCCAAAAGTATCTCACCAAGAGGATCAAGGGGCTCAAACAGATGCCCTATGCAGTTCTGCTAAAGAAACTCCAGCTCTACTCAGTTGCATACTGCCTACTCAGAGGTGATCTGTGTCTGATGTATAAAGCCAGGTCCAACCCAGAATTAATGGACGTGTTTCACCTCAGGAAATCTAAATCCCTTAGAGCTACATGCTCCAGGGACCTGAACCTCAGCACAGAAATAAATAGGACATGCTGGAGGGACAGATTCATATCCCAGAGGCTCCCCTCACTCTGGAACAAAATCCCAATCCATGTCAGGCAGAGCCCCTCACTGACCCTCTTCAAGAGAAATCTTGATGAATGGATGAGGGATCATAGGTTTAGTCCTGGGATCTCTTCTGTGTCGCTGCTTGACAGAGGTACAGTAAACAAACCTTAAAAGGGCTACCTTCTGTGACCTACTATACAGAGGCACGGTCAACTAATCTAAAAGGGTGGCAAAAGCCAAACATACTCTGGCTAGGCTTATAAATGCCCTAGGGCAGATAGCCTAGTATCAACCTATGAACCAGAGTGCGAGATGGTGTCAAAGGCCTTGGCAAGGTTCAGATAGGCTGTGTGAACCGCCTTACCATCGTCCACAGCTCTGGAGACTGATTTGAAGAAGTCAGTCAGGTTCAGGAGACAAGATCAGCCCTTCACAAACCCAAACTTGGTGGGGTCCAGTGTTTGAAGGTTGCCAATGTCTTTATTTACATGTTCCATTATAATGCGTTCCATGCCCTTGCAGATCAGGCTCGTCAGACTGATGGGATGGTAGTTCCCGGCATCCAAGGTGGATTCCCCCCCCTTGTGGAGTGGGATAACTGTAGCTGTGCGCCACTCGGTGGGCACAAAGCCTGAGGTAAGGCTATGATTAAACATGGCACTTAGGTGAGGTGCCATTTCATTTTGTACTTCAAGTAGTACACAGCCCAGAATGTCATTTGGTCCCATGGATGCTGTATTCTTAGCTTTGGAGAGTGCGGTTTCTATCTGTGTGGCCGTGATTACCGGAATTTGGCAATCTTTTGGTATTGAGATGGGCCCTTTAGGGGGTGAGAGCGGGGTGAGGTTGGCACTAAATTGATCTGCCAGGATATTGGCAATATCCTTGCGATCAGTATATTTAATGCCATTCTGTTGTAGCTCAGAGCAGATCTGAGCATTTCCATTTAGATTCTTGACATAACTATAGAATGCCTTGTGGTTGTCTTTGGAATCTTTGACAATTTTATTTTCATAACTAGCTTTGGAGGATTTTATGAGGGATATCAGTTTCTTACTGAGGCTGATAAGGGAGTTTTTTTGATTCCTAGGATTTTCCTCTTTTCTGCAATAGTTTCTTCCTTCTATTGTATAGTTTGTTTATGGCAGGGGACCACCAGATTGTCTTCCTTTTTTGAAGAAATCTATTTGGGATGGCACGATTCATGCACGAGTTGATGTGCTCGCACAGTGCCTTAGTGTAGGATTCAGCAGTCAAACTTTCAGCTCCCGACTGCATGGGTGTTATGAAGTTTGTCACTTCTGCCTTGAGTAACATGAAGTTGGCTTTGGAGAAGTTTTTTACGGACATTTCCTTACTGGGGGGTGGGGATGGGATGTCGATGTCAAGGGTGATTAGCTTATGGTCAGACCTGACCAATGAGGGGGGTGACCACTGGTGTGGAGCATGTATCTCCCATGTTGATAATGACCAATTGTATATTTATGTATGTGTGTGTGTGTGTGTGTGTGTGTGTGTGTGTGTATATATATATATATATATATATATATATATATATATATATATATATATATTTATGTACAGGTTCATAGGTGTGTACTAGGCTAATGGTCCTGGAGCCTTTACAAGCCTACCTCCCAAAAATTGCCCTTGCGTCATGCCACCCGATGTTAGTTTACAGTGCCTCTATCCAGTAGGGCCACTGGAGTGATCCCTGGGGTGAACTTTCTGTTACCCATCCACTCATCAAGATTTCTCTTGAAGAGGGCCAGTGAGGTGCTCTGCCTGATGTCAATGGGAAACTTATTCCAGAGTATGGGCAGTCTTTGGTAGAGGAACCTGTCCCCTCCAGCATGTTCTGTTACTTGTGGTAATGAGGTTGTGATCTCTGGAGCATGTGGTGCGAGGGTATTGGAATTTCTTTAGGTATAGAATTTCAAGTAGGGCTTGGCCGGACATGGCTTTGTAAGTCAAGCAGAGATCACCTCTAAATAGATGATAAGAGACTAAGAACAGCTGACGTTTCTTCAGTCTGTCCATGTAGGACATGTGTTTAAGGCCTAGGATCCTTTTTGTGAAGTACTTTTGTGGCCTTTCCAGTTGTTATAGGTGTCTGGTCAAGTACATACCAAACAGGACATTATATTCGATAAGTGGTCTAATGAGGGATGAGTAGAGAGGGATGATGACCTCTTTCTTCCTGGATGCAAAACCTTTGGTTGTAAGATGTGCCACATAGAAGGACTTTCTGACCATAGTGGCAATGTGGTGGTCGAAGGTGAGGTGGCTGTTGACCTGGGTGCCCAGATCTCTTATTGCACATTCAGTGTTCAGTTGGCTCCCATCTACGTGGTAATTAGCAGGAACTAAGTTTTTTCGAAAGGGGATGATAACACATTTTTTGGTGTTAAGCTTAAGCCCATGGTTCCGACACCAGTCACTGGTCTCAGTGAGGCCCTTTTGTAGGATGTCTGCATCACTTGGGGAGTTAATAATGACTCCTAGCTTGCAGTCATCAATGAACTTGGTCAGCAAGAGTCCTTCAGTTTTGGCTTGGACTTCTGAGAAGTAAATGCCAAACAGGAGAGGGCCCAGGACCGAGTCTTGTGGGACTCCATTCGTGACTGGTCGACAGTCTGACTTGGAATCCACTACTTTCACTCTGTGGGTCCTGTCTGTGAGCCAACTTGCAACCCACCTAGTGATATAAGGACTGTTGCCTAGTTTGGTGAGTTTATCAATGATACCTGAGTGGGGAATGGTATCAAAGGCCTTGGCCAGGTCGAGGAAGGCTGTATGCACTGTCTTACCCTCATCCACAGCCTTGGTGATTGTCTCAAAGAAGTCAGCTAGGTTCAGCAGGCAGGCTCTCCCTTTGACAAAGCCAAACAGCA
>NC_056740.1:428113351-428373351 GCF_019279795.1 Protopterus annectens | reverse complement strand
AGACATTCTTTCCTGGACCTCCTCCAATATTAAGCTAGAAACCTACGTCTTAGGAGATGTAAATATTGTCTGGGGAAAAATCAACAACCCTAATCCCACATCAACAATTAACCTATTCACCTTTACTCAACTTACCAACTCCATAACTAGACCTAGTAAAACCACCCCCCCTGGCTCCATACTTGACTGGATCCTAGTATCTCATCCTAACAAAATCATAAAATCAGGAGCCATCCCCGACTCTCTAGGAGGCCACCTCCCTACCTTCACCATTCGAGCTGCTCGGTCTTCCTCACACTTCCATCAATACATTCATACTCGCAACCTAAATAACTTCAACCACACTACTTTCACTGATTCCCTTAAGCTAACTAACTGGAACCCCATAAAAATACTACCTCTAGACAAAGCCGTTGACTACTTTAATTCAACATTCTTAACAGTCCTTAACTCCCTAGCTCCAATAAGAAATAAAAGAGTTAAAACTAAAACCTCTCAATGGCTCACCAAAGACCTGAAACATTACTAAAATATAAACAGTTGAGAAACCTAGCCAAAAAACAAGTCATTAGAGACAAAAAGTCTTACTACGTCAAACTACAAGAAAATCATGCTAAAAATCCCAAACAATTCTGGAACTCTATTAATTCCCTCCTCAGGCCTAGAACAAAAAACAGCCCCTGTCCTGACACCAGCAAATCTGACTCAGAAAATTGCCACACTATTCAATACCATCTTCACCTCTTCCATAGCTGAGCTTACTAAGACCTTTACCAATAATAACCCTCCTCCCCTCCCTGACCAATCCTCCCCTCCCTCCCCTTCCCACTCTGATTTTGAACTTAAACCCATCTCCACCAGTCTAATAAAGAAACCCCTTTACAAACTAAAGCTTGCTCCAATGCCCCTGACAGCATTCCAACCTCCTTCTTAAAAATAGCTTCTGATGCTATTGCTCTGCCTCTCAGCATCCTGATCAATATATCTCTACTTGAATTTTATGTTCCCAAACTATGGCGAACTGCATGTATTCTTCCACTCCACAAGGGCGGCAAAAATAACAATGTCTCCAACTTCCACCCCATAGCCATACTCTCCCCTACCTCCAAAATTCTTGAAAAATGTTTCCACCTACAGCTCTTACCATTCCTTACCAAATACCAGCTACTCTCCCCTACCCAACACGACTTCCGCCCAGGACACAGTGCTAGCTCCACCCTTCTCTCCTTCTTACATTCTGTCAATTCAGCCCGTGACTCCGGTAATTTGGTATTTTCTGTCCTGCTGGACCTATCCAAAGCCTTTGATACCATCTCCCATACCCACCTTCTAAATCATCTCTCTAATCTTAACATTTCCCAAAAAACCCTTTCTTGGTTCTCCAGTTATCCTTCAAACAGATCCCAAGCAGTGAAATGGGGCCAGGCCACGTCCTCTTTCCTTCCTACTCCCACTGGAGTACCCCAAGGTTCCATACTAGGCCCTTTGCTATTCAATATCTTTATTAACGACTTCCATAAAGTCATTCCTAACTCCAAAATTGTACAATACGCCGACGATTCCACTTTGATTTGCTGCACCACTAACCTAGCAGAGCTCCAATCTCTGACTCAAAATGCCTTCTCTACCACTGAAAACTGGATGCTCCTAAATCACCTCTCTCTTAATTCCAATAAAACCAAGATCCTTCTATTCTTCCCCTCTAAATCATCCCCTCTTGATGTAAACTCTCTTCATATTACCAGCCTTAACAACTCCCCAATAGAGATCGTACCCTCTGCCAAACTTCTCGGTGTCACCATTGACAATCAGCTAAAATTTAACTCCCATATCCAGCTAAACATAAAAAAAACTCACATAAAACTTGGCCTACTTTACAGAAACAACCACTTCCTCTCTCCTTCCTCCAGACTAACTCTCGCCTTTACCTATCTCCTTCCCTCTCTCATGTATGGCTCTCCCCTGCTCACTAACTTATCTTCCACACTTACCTCCAAACTGGAAATATGCTACAACAAAATTTCCAGATTTGCCACCAGTGCCAAATCCTCCTCACACCATTGCAATTCCCCTCACTCCTTAAAATGGCTTGAACTACCCAACCTACTAGACTTTCACCAGTTAACCACAGTCCACAAATTATTATTCCAACCCTCAAACTGCCCCGCACTATCCAACATACTGCAACCATATTCCCCCCTCAGACCTCTTAGATCTTCTCACCAAAACCTGATCACCATTCATAAACCTAAGCGCCCAGCTGGCCAGCTTCTCTTATCCTTTACCCTAGCAAATAAATAGAATGCTCTGCCCTCCTTTCTAAGGACCTGCTACAACCACAATAACTTCAAATCTCAACTTCATTCCTACTTCTACCTAAACAGGAAATACAACTGCACTCTTCCACCCTTACCTCTCAAACTCTCCTCCCCCTTCACTCCTGGTTAACCGCTCACCATCCTAACCTCACTCTCAATTACTAATTTGTACTCATAACTAAATATTACTTCTAGCTATTATACTGTATTCTCATGTATCTCTTGAACTAAATAGTAATTGTATTCATAGTTTATTTCTTGGAGAATGAACCATACTGTATGTATTTTTTACAATCTTTGAAAAATGTGCATCTAAATAAACTTTGTTCTGTGGAGCTTTTCTCCCCGGGCCTCCACTGAAAATGGGCCCCCTAGCCCAGTGGACCTTCCCGGTAATCAAACTGAATAAATAAATACATATATGTGTGTGTGTGTGTGTGTGTGTGTGTGTGTGTGTGTGTGTGTGTGTGTGTGTGTGTGTGTGTCTGTGTGGATATATATATATATATATATATATATATATATATATATATATAGATGTATGTATGCATGCATATATATATATATATGTATATATATATATATATATATATATATATATATTTATATATATATATATATATATATATTTATATATATATATATATGTGTGTGTGTGTGTGTGTGGAGTTGAAGAAGAATGGCAGTGCCTAAAAACAACATGTGTTAGGACCACAGAAAAGATATGTGGCCGAGCAAGGTATGGAAATAAGGGACATAAGGAAAGCTGGTGGTGTAATGCAGAAGTCCAGGAAGTCATCAAAAGAAAGAAGGAATGCAGGAAAAAGTGGGAGACAGAAAAGACTGACCAGGCTAGGAAGGACTACTGGTTGGCTAACAAAGAAGCTAAGAAAGAAGTCGCAATAGCAAATAATAGGGCATCGGAGGCACTATACCAACTTCTGGAAATTGACTCAGTAAGGGGCACAAAAAACTATCAGGTTGCAAAACAAAGACAGAAAGATAAAGAAGATAGTCAGACACCCTTCATAAGAGATCCCAGCAACAACCTGCTCACCAGTCCAGAGGACATCAAAGGTTGATGGAAGGAGTATTTCTAGCACCTTCTGAATGAAGAAAGCCCCACAGAAGCTGTACTGCCACAGAAACAGACTACAATGAGAGAAAAAGAGAAGCCCACCCTAGAAGAAGTAAGAATGGCAATAAGGAAAATGAAGTCAGGGAAAGCAGCAGGCTCAGATGAGGTCACAGAAGATATGATAAAGATGCTGGTTGAGATGGGAGAAATGGGTTCTGAGAGAACTCATAGTAGTGTGCAGAGAAAGGCATATCCCAGATGACTGGAAATAAGCATACTCTTGCCAGTTTACAAGAACAAAGGGGACATCCACAACTGTGGGTAGTACAGAGGCATCAAACTCCTATCACATTGCATGGAAGTTCTGGACAGGGTGATTGATAAACAGATACTCAGAGTAGTAGAATGTAAGATGGGAGATGAGCAGTTTGGATTCAGATCAGGATGCAGCACAATTGACCCGATGTTTGCATTGAGACAGGTACTTGAGAAGAAGCTAAAGATGAGGCGAGAGTCTAACTGGGCATTCCTAGACTTGGAGAAAGCATATGACAAGGTCCCAAGAAAGCTGATTTGGGGAGTACTGTGGTTGTTTGATGTCCCAGAAACATTGGTAGAATTAGTGCAGGGTATGTACAAGGACCCAATGACTCAATTACGAACAGTGTTTGGGCTCACAGAGGGGTTCCCAGTTGGAGTTGGTGTACATCAGGGTTCAGCTCTGAGCCCACTGCTGTTCATACTGGTGATGGACTACATTAGCAAACAGGTTGGAGGGGACGGATCAACAATGCTGCTGTATGCAGATGATGTTCCAGTACAGACAGACTCTGAGCTAGAACTTCAGCAAAGGATAGGAGAACGGAATGCAAATCTGAAGGCACACGGGATGAAACTAAGCACAGATTAAGATGGTGGTAATGGCAGCAAATTGGGGAAATCAGAAGAAGCTGAGAATAGAGATAGATGGGAAGATAGTGGAAGTTGGAACAGGTAAACAGCTTCAAGTATCTGGGAGGGGTATGAAAGAATAATCATATTATGTTTTATTTAGTATATTCATTGTGTTTTCAAAACTGTTGCTAGCATGATTATTAGCTTGAATAAAAAGCTGCAAGAATGATATGAAATATAAAGGGTTAATTTAGAATAGTATAAAATGCTGAAAATTAGGAAGTAATAAGAGTGCTGGCAAGCATATATAGCTTAATTAGATATTGGCATCCATGTAAAGGAGTATGTTATTGAGAAACAAAGTCTGTAAAAATAGCTGCGCAGATGACAGCTGGAAGGACATTAATGAAGTAAAGAGATGTAACATCAAGCAAGATAAAGTTAAACATCAAGTTTCAAATAGTGCTGGAACACCATGTTTCAGATAATGCAAGACTGAGTTTCCATGGATCATCAAACTACAAAGAACCAAGGACAAGGAAACAAGGAAAAACTGTTATACAAAGAAAGAACTGTTATACATCAGACTTTGGGAAAAAACATTAGCCTCTCTATAAATATAAATGCGTATAAACAAGATTTGGGAATTTGCCATAGAGAGCTGACAGCATCTGTAATGCATGATTGTAGATACAAAAGAAAATGTAACAGTAAGGTCGTACTAACTGAAGCACTTTATCTCAGTGTATTTATTGTACTTAGTACAATACAGTATTAAAGTAATTGGTCATACTAAGAGCTAATATACTGTGGCATGCTTGCATGCAAATGCAAGAAACCAACATGAGACGTGTATATAATTTTTCAATGGCGAGCCACAGTTGACGAGCTGAATGGTTTCTTCTTGTGACAACTACACCTTTTTATTTTCATTTTATTTAGTTAGTGCATCCAGTTGCAGTGCAAACATTTGCCTCCTCCTTATGCACAGTGTCCAGTAACACATCAGTGCATCTCTGCAAGTTCCACAGGTCCTATACATTCACATAGCTGAATCTGCCAGCTGTGTTTGACCACCTTTTGGGAGAATCAACAAGAGACTTTCCATGCTTTCTTGACGGAAGACTTGATCACCTTCCACACACAAACTGGTAATTCTCTTTTTGTTTCTCATTCTACAGCATGGATGCCATAAACAAAACAACTGTGAAATGTAATACTACCTTTCAGGTAGACAGCAATAATAATCCAGCACATGTATGGTCAGAATTTAAAGATTGGTATAAACATAACTGTAGCACATGTAGTACTTTACTAGGAAAGGTTGATGTCAACGATTTATGTAAATGCATTAAGTTTGACTGGTATCTTAAACAGTAGCATCACTGGTATGACAGTGAACATTTATTGTGCAAGTCATATGAAACTGCTTTCTCTGTGCAATGTCATAAAAGTAATGGTAAACAACCAGATGCATTATATCCTGCCACCACATGTAAAATGTTAATTTATGAGTTACAATATCAGTCAGTTATTTACAAAATCTTCTGTACATCTTGCTAGACAAAAGTGGCATAAAACCACTGCACATTACAAAATAGATAAAAACAGAGATAAGGTTCATGGTCAACTGACAAAAAGATTTAATAAACTTCTAAGACATAGTCAGAGTGAGTTCAAAAAGTTCAGACAACATATGCAAACACTTATTCAAAAGTGCATAACAGCTTTAAAGTCAACACAACAGAATGCCAACAAATATAATCTGGTTAGTGAAGAGTTAGTGAAGAGTTAAAGGAACAGCAGTTAACTACACTAATAAAAAATAATTTACGACGTACTATTCTACCTTTAGAAAATGGTTATGCATACACAGCACAAACTTTCATTCAGTTAAAGAAAGGCACTTAAAAAGTGATTTTAAAACCATTTTAAATAACAAAACAGTTATAGGGTATAAAAATCAAATGAGAGTAGTTAAATACAGTAAAGACATGATGTCACAAGACTGACATGCATGTATTTTCTTTTCACTTAAAGTGCAGCAACACGCAGACAACAGCAAATGTAAATCATGTAAATATATTTGTTTTAAGCATGTGTTAGTTAAGCCAATATCTCTTTTGTTTCTTACAAAATTTTTTCATTGTATAATAGCATAAAAAATAGCACATGTTGTGTCTTTCGGCTTTTCCCGGTTAGGGGTCGCCACAGCGGAACTCCGTTCCGCTAATAATTGGCAGTAGATTTTTACATACCGAGTTGCCAGCTCTGACGCACAACCTTCAACAAAGGCACACCCACTCACGCATGTCTCAACACAGAAGATGCTTTAGCTGAGAATCAAACAGGACAACGTCTTACTGTGAGGCGATAACGCTACCGCAGCACCACCACCGCAGTATATAAAAAATAGCATATACTCCAGCAAAAACAGTATTCAAAAGCAATATTATGCATAAATAGGCAAGTTACAACTGCATTCTAGTATCAAGTTGCAAGTATATTAACAAATGAGTAAAGGTAAGAGAAAGTGCTGAAGGAGTTAAGAGATATATTATGGGTTAAGCTTCTGGAATGCCCAGGAAAAAGAAAGTATGTGAGCTCAAATCTTTCCAAGCTGGAATGAGTGGTTACAGTGAATGTTGCATAACATAACATGTTACTGGCACTGAAATTTATAAGGTCAAGAAAACAAGACTGGTTGCCAGGCCAAATGGCTTACATTTTTCTAAAACATTATTAAGTATTCACGTGCAGCATTAAGCAAAAAGAACAAAAGTCTGCAAGTTAAATACTACACAGACTACAGTCAGTACATGCACTATGATATGCAGTTAAAATAAATTATACAGGTCCCTTGAAAAAATAAGGGAGGGTACGAATAGCTACTAGTAATAGTAAACGTCTTTTCAAAATGGGTAAAAGCAATTCCTACTACAACTTTGACAGTATAGGCAGCAGCAAAAGATTTATAAAAAATATTTTCTGCTAGATAACAGCCAAAAGGGCAAGCATGCATTCAATTCTCATAGCATAATGCAAATAAACAATACTGTAATAAAATAATGTATACTACAGGGGATAGGGCATACTTTAATTTTTCAAGTAATGTAATTAGCAGGCTTCAGTTTAATGCTAAGTTTGTAAACTGGACTGAGCGTACATTACAGCCATGTATATACAAATGCAAAAACAATCTGTACAAGCAAGTGTATTCTGTACAGTATATAGTAAAGGGTTTATCTATGTAAATAGACAATTTTGCATTCAAGTGTTAAACTGTTCACAAAAAATGCTTCTCAATTCATTTATATGTATAATAACAAGTCAAAGCTTGACACTTGTGACATGTTTTTTTTCCAAAAAACAAGACTGCAATGCCTTTTCAATAAAATTCTCAAGCATTGTCAATAAATTACTGTATAGAACATCACTGTATAAAGTCATATTCAGATTCATCCAGTTCTAATAGTAATGGTTGTCATCACTGTGTTGACAATATTAAACTGTGTTAACTTGCTATATTAAAAGAAAACTAAAGGTTTTGTTTCCCAATGTGGTTCTAGTTAATAGCAATATAATTGACTAAAAAGTACATACTAATGCAGACATTTTGTATTTAAAATAAAACAGAGGGAATGTATACAGTGATAGATATGTTTAAAAATCTATAAATGCATGTGCACATCTATTTGCTAGTTAGATGCATATATACATCTGTTGCTATAATATATGTAAAAATAGTATAGTCAGTTTTATACATGTATTGCTAGCATGCATATATTAAAAGGGTTAACTGTTCTTAAATAAAGCTGCATTCATTCATGCAATGTAACAAGGTCGGGTACAGCTTGAGACAAGCTGAAAGTTCAGTGTCTGGAACATGCTTCAAGGACTATAGATAAAAATGCAGCTGCGAGACAAGGCAATTCAACACAGACATCTGCATTTCATAAAATGTATATATGCGTGTGTGTGTGTGTGTGTGTGTGTGTGTGTGTGTGTGTGTGTGTATATATTTTTGGAGATTGCAACACACTACTGGAGCTAAAGGAATTATGATGGCAACTCCTCCTTGAAGCAGATACCCCACCAGGGCTTAACGAGAATCTCAACATTAAATGTGCATTAAAGTGGTACAATTAGAAAGTTACAGCACAGCCCCTAGGGGCAGGATGTTAGCAGATAAAACCTTTTGTTTCACAGCAGTGTCGCTCACTGGTCCAAATACTACTGAATTAGCGCAGTCTATCTACCAATCATAGTGAAGCATTTTTTTATACCAGTTACATTATTTAAAGCCCACACAGTACTGCAGAAACATCACATGTTGCTCTGATGAAGTTCAATTGTTCTCAATAAAGCGAACGAAAGCGCTCAGCAAATAACAGTTTTGGCTCAGCATCTATTCATTGTTTTATTTTGTTTTTAATAGTTCGGAAATTTTCAGTATTATAAGTTTATTTCTTCCTAGTCTTATTCGGTTTTGTTTTCCCATATATATATATATATATATATATATATATATATATATATATATATATATAAACTTAAACTCTGAGATTTGGCCGGCAAAGACCTACCTGCAGTCAACTGGACGTATAAGTGTATTTAAGTAAATCTTTATCTGCACTTTTTCAAATAATACAGCATTTAAGTTAATTTATTTGTGTTTCATTGAATACTATCTAGCTGGAAGATGTGGCTCTGTTTTTTCAGTTAATGCTTGTTAGAATTTAGTGCTAGTTAGAATTCCTGCATAGCCAGTGATAAGTGTGGGATGTTTCACTTCAATGAACTTCGGATTCTGCCTTATATAAGTGGTACATTTTGGATTACTTTCTGCTTAAACTCTGAGCTTTGGTCGGCTAAGACATACATGCAATCAACTGGATGTATATGTGAATTTAAGTAAATCTTTATCTGCACTTTTTCAAATAATGCAGCATTTAAATTGATTTATTTGTGTTGCACTGAATACTATCAAGCTGGAACTTGTGGCTTTGTTTTTTCAGTTAATGCTTATTAGAAATTAGTGCTTGTTAGAATTCCTGCATAGCCAGTGATAAGTGGGGAAGTTTCACTTCATTGATATTCGGTTTGCCTTATATAAGTGGTACATTTTGGATTATTTTCTGCTTTAACTGTGAGCTATGGCTGGCTAAGACCTTCCTGCAATCAACTGGACGTAATAGTGAATTTAAGTAAATCTTTATCTGCACTTTTTCAAATAATACAGCATTTAAATTGATTTATTTGTGTTGTATTGAATACTATCTAGCTGGAAGTTGTGGCTCTGTTTTTTCAGTTAATGCTTGTTAGAATTTAGTGCTAGTTAGATTTCCTGCATAGCCAGTGATAAGTGGGGGTAGTTTCACTTCATTGATATTCGGTTTCTGCCTTATATAAGTGGTACATTTTGGATTATTTTCTGCTTAAACTCTGAGATTTGGCCGGTTAAGACCTACCAGCAATCAACTGGATGCATAAGTGAATTTAAGTAAATCTTTATCTGCACTTTTTTCATATAATACAGCATTTAAATATATTTATTTGTATTGCATTGAATACTATCTAGCTGGAAGTTGTGGCTCTGTTTTTCTGTTAATGCTTGTTAGAATTTAGTGCTAGTTAGAATTCCTGCATAGCCAGTGATAAGTAGGGGAAGTTTCACTTCATTGATATTCGGTTTCTGCCTTATATAAGTGGCACATTTTGGATTATTTTCTGCTTAAACTCTGAGTTTTGGCTGGCTAAGACCTACCTGCAATCAACTGGATGTATAAGTGAATTTAAGTAAATTTTTATTTGCACTTTTTTCAAATAATACAGCATTTAAATTGATTTATTTGTGTTGCATTGAATACTATCTAGCTGGAAGTTGTGGCTTTGTTTTTTCAGTTAATGCTTGCTAGAATTTAGTGCTTGTTAGAATTCCTGCATAGCCAGTGTAAGTGGGGGTAGTTTCATTTCATTGATATTCGGTTTCTGCCTTCTATAAGTGGTAGATTTTGGGTTATTTTCTGCTTAAACTTGATGGCTTTAAAACTGCCCACCCCTCTTGTAAATTTGCATTTGGATACTCCTCCTGGGACCATCTCATTTGCTCACTCAAAAAAAAAAAAATTTGACTTTATTCATCTGCTTTCACTGTATTTATGTTTCTTCCTACTTTATTACTTTATTTTGCTTTTGCGTCATCTTAAAAGTACTCATACTTCTTGGTGTAACTATCATTCTAAGCCTTTTGGTTTAAGCACTTGGGCCTCAGACCAGTTGTTTTACATTAAGGTTTGTGGTCTGCACTGTTGTGGCAGGACAGTTAGCTTACATCCTTCTAAGTTGGGAGTTGCTGATTGAAGGCTCAGTGTCTGTTATTCTAAAAGTGTATTAGTTCTGGTTTAACTACTTGGGCTTCAGCCCAGTCATTTTGCATTAAGAAGGTTTGTGGTCTACACTCTTGTGTGAGGAGAGGCTGGACTCTGCCCTTCTGAGCTGGGAATTTCTGGTTAGAGGCTTATAGTGCCTGCATATTTGAACTGTTTCTTACTGAAATTGGTGTGCCTTGTTTGCTGTCACATAAACTAGATTCAGGCCTGCTGAATCTAGCTTTGTTTGTATAACTTGAGCTCTAATCCAGGCCCTTCTTTTTTTGGAGAAGGTTCCCCTGCACCCCAGTGCAGGATTGTGCAGTTAGAACTTGTCTGATTGAAGACTACAGGAACAGGGCTCAGTTTTGAGATTTTATTTTACTGGTTAATTGGGTAATTTGTTTAAAAGCCTTTTCTGATTGCTTGTAGTCATCTAAAGCTATTTTAAATTTATTTTTTACTGTTTGCAATCATTTAAAGCTGTTTTAAGTGTATATTTTTACTGTTTTTGCCTTATCATAAAAAAAAATTCTTGTTTCCCACCTTTCTAAGCTAGTATAGTCTAGTTTTCAGGCTAGTGCTGAATTCTGGGCTGTGTTACATGTTTCTGTGTTGCCCATACCTTAATTGGATAGAAGGATGTTTCTCTGTTCACCTGTGAGAGAGGGAGCTTTGAGCAGCCATCTGTCCTTGGAGGAGTGGTTGCAGCACAGAAGTTAGTAGTTTATAGGCCATTTTGGGCTAATTTCTATCTCTTTTATTTCCCTGCTGTAAAAACCGTGTTTGCACGGTTTTGCACGTCCGGGCAGTGCCAGTTAGCTAGGGCTAAATTATTCCTGGCTCCACCAAGTCTCTTCTTCAGTTTTTCCCTTGAAAGTAATCTAACTCTCAGCCTAAGTACTTAAAAAGCATCCTACAGTCCAGAACTTGCTCAGACCTAATAGCAAGCACTAATATACCCCGACACTTGATTGCCCAGCAGGGCAAGGCTCATTGTTGACCCCCTCACCAACCAAGCGACTAAGCAGCTCACCCTACTATTCAGGCATGACCAAAGGGCAATTTCAGATATACTCTCCAATCCAGCTGGTGAACCTGGGTATCCTGAGGGAATGTTACAACTGCCTCATGTACACAGACAACCCTCTCCTCCTACCACAAAACATTAAAATATGTGAGAGATGCAATTATACAGCTAAATTGGAGGTTAAGCTCTCTCCACCCAAGACCGGAACAGGCAGTCATAAGGAGAAGGTTAATACTTGCACCACACCTCCAGCCTCACATAGACATACTAAACCAGCACTGGCAAAAAATATACATAAATACACAAAATCAAACTCGGAGGCTCTAAATAAAAACCTGCAAAAGCATCAGAGACCTCGAAAGCAGACACCCAAAAAACCTGCACCTCCCGTCTCAAACCAGACAACACATAAAACACAAAATCAGTGTGCCACACAATCATAGCCCTTAAGGTGAAATAACATACCTAACACATTAGTAATAAGCAACTCTATAGTCAGGCACACTGACGTCCCACTCACTAGGCTGGACAAGGAGAAGGTTACTGTTAGCTGCCTGTCGGGAGCCAGAATCCGCCACATAACACAAGCACTCAGGTCACTCCAGAACAAGTACAACTATGACTCTGTCATTGTTCATGTTGGTGTGAATGATCTGAGACGTACCTCCCTGGACTACATGAAAAGAGACATGGAAGAGCTCTCTGATCATGTAGCCCAGGCAGGTATGAACCTGACCCTGAGTAGCATCCTGCCTTCACCAAGAATGATACCGCAGTATAAAGAAAAAATTATCAATTTCAACAATTGGCTAAGATCTGGTGTCATTCAAAGGGCATCCAGTGTCTATCAGCCTGGGATGACATGCTCGACAAGCCTCGTTGCTTCGCAAGAGATGGCTTGCACCTGTCACCCCTAGGCTTTCGCATACTGGCCAAGGCTCTTGCTGCCCCCATAGTGCTTTTTTTAGGCAAGGCTCAAAAGTCAAACCCACCTCCGTAAACAGCACAAATAAAAAAATGAGGGTTATGCTACACAATGCCAGGAGTTTAAAATCTCAAAATGCACGCGCTCGAAGCACTCCTCAGTATGGAGAACATCGACATCTGTGCAGTACCTGAAACCTGGTTCAAGGCTCCACTTAGCACCCCAGCACTACCGGGCTACAACTCATACCACACATTTTGGCCAAAGAACATGGACCGAAACACAAAAGGAGGGGGTGTATCCATATTCATCAAGGATACCTACACCTCCAGGTTAGTGGCGCAGCATGATACCTCTGAGATCATCCATGTGCAATTAACATCGGGCAAATCTGCAATGCAAATTGTGGCCTGCTACAGATCACCCTCCATGACCCAGGACCACCACTCCGCCTTTCTGGAGACACTGGAAAACATGAAGGTCCTACCGAACACCCCGATATTGGGCTGTTTCAATTACCCTACTGTTAACTGGGAAAACTAAACAAGTACAAACTCCCAGGTCCAGCGCTTCCTGGAATTTATCAACTCAAATGCGCTGGATCAGCCGGTAAACTCCCTTACCAGAGGTGAAAACATATTGGACCTGGTCATCACCAAAATGGGCGACAGGTGTTCCCCACCAGAGGCCAACCCATCACTGGTTAGATCAGACCATAAACTAATCACTCTGGATGTCCACATGACACCACCACCCCCAACCAAGGATATCACAGTGAAAAACTTTTCTATAGCAAACTTCACCTTACTTAAGACAGAGGTGGTAAGTTTCACAGCCCCCACGCTAAAGGATAACAGTGTCCAAGATGCAGGAACCTTTACAAATGCACTCTATGAGCACCTACAAGGATGCATGGATGGTGCCATCCCTAGCAAAACCAAGACTCACTCCCCTAAGAGAAGGAAACCAGTTTGGTGGACCCCTGCCATAAACAGGCTATACAATAGAAGGAGGAAACTAGTTCAGAAAAAAGCAAATCCCAAGAAGGAAAGACATAACTGATCAGTATCAGTAAGAAACTAAGGTCCCTCATAAAATCATCCAAGGCTAACTTCGAAAGAAAAATAGCCAAGGATTCGAAAGATAACCACAAAGCCTTCTTTAAAATCTAAGTGGCAACTTGCGGATATGCTCTGAACTAGTGCAAAATAGCACAAAATATACTGAACCTACTGATGTTGCCAACATCCTGGCAGATAGATTCAGTGCAAACTTCATCCCCCCATCACCCCCAAAAGGGCAAACAACAATACCAGAAAAGTGTAGTGCCCCGGAAATCACAGACGCACAGGTGAAAACTGCCCTTTCAATAGCCAAAAGCACAGCGGCAATGGGGCCAGATGGTGTCCCAGGCTGCGTCTTGCATGAACTACAGAACAAACTAACCCCCCACCTAAGCACACTGTTCAGTCTCAGCCTCTCCACAGGCTACGGGCCCATAGAATGGCACACAGTAACGGTTATTCTGCTCCTCAAAGGAGGGGCCACAACTGACCCTGGTAACTATCGCCCCATAAGTCTGACTAGCCTGGTCTGCAAGGCTATGGAGTGCCTCATCATGGAACTCATTAACAAAGACATTGGGAACCTCCAAACACTTGACCCAACCCAGTTCGGCTTTGTTAAGGGCAGATCATGCCTACTAAACTTGGGTGACTTCTTCGAGACAGTCACCAAAGCCATAGATTAAGGGAAGGTGGTTCACACAGCCTACTTTGACCTCGTCAATGCTTTTGACACCATTCCCCACTTAAGAATTATAGAAAAACTCACCAGCCTGAACATAAACCCCTACTTCATGAGATGGGTTACCAACTGGCTTACAGACAGAACTCACACGGTAAGAATAGTGGACTCCAGTTCCGACTCTAAACCAGTCACAAGTGGTGTCCCGCAAGGCTCAGTCCTGGGACCCCTACTGTTTGGCATATACTTCTAAGAAGTACAGGCAAACACAGGAGGATGATGGCTAACCAAGTTCACCGATGACTGCAAACTGGGAGCCATAATTGACTCTCCGGCTGACCCAGACATCCTCCAAAAGGGCCTTACTAAGACGAACACCTGGTGTCAAAGTTATGGCCTCAAGCTAAATGCCAAAAAATGCATAGTCATCCTGTTTGGGAAAAACAAAACACCCATGAATTACCACATAGGTGGCAGCCCCCTTAATACAGAAGAGGTAATAAGAGATCTGGAGACCCAGGTAGATAGTAATCTCTCCTTTGACAATCATATTACCAAAGTAGTTAGGAAATCCTTCTATGTAGCCCATCTTACTAAAGGGTTCACATCCAGAAATAAAGAGGTTATAGTGCCCCTCTACTCATCACTCATCAGACCCATCATAGAATACAATGCCCCATTTGGGATGTTCCTCACAAGACACTTCCAACAGCTGGAAAGACCACAAAAGTACCTCACCAAGAGGATTACTGGCCTCAAACATATGTCCTATGCAGCCCGACTGGAGAAACTCCAGTTGTACTCATTTACATACCGCCTACTCAGAGGTGATCTCTGCCTGACATACAAGGCCATGTCCAACCTAGAATTGATGGACATGCTCCATCTTAAGAAAACCATATCCCCTCAAACCACATGCTCTAGGGATCTAACCCTCACCACAACAATAAATAGGACGTGCTGGAGGGATAGATTCCTGTCTATCTCTAAAAACTCTAAAAACTGCATTTTACCTGATTTTGGCCTAGCACTCAAGTGTGGGGTCATTTATTGCACTGTTGTGATTATTTTGCTGCTTGTGTATCTCTGCTACCTTTAAACTACAACAAAAAGAAAAAAAAATCTTGCTTTTTCCCACTTTCTGAAAGTTAAGAAAGTTCAGTTACAGATTTGCTGTTCTGAACTGTTTGGAAGTTTCTAGAAGGCCAGTGCTTGCTTGGGCTAAAGGAAGTCTCTGTGTTCACCAGTGGGAGTGGTTAACACTGAACAGCCTGCCTGTCCCTGGAGGAGTGGTTACTACCTAGAAGCTGTAGTTTTATTGGCCATTTTGGGTCAATTCTAAACTCCTTGATCTCTCTCTCTTAAAACCATACAACTCTCTTTTGCGGTTTTATGCACTGAACAGCGGCAGCGCCAGCGCTTAAACAGGCTTATACTATTCCAGGCTCCACTAAGTCTGCTCTTCACTTTTTCCCTTAGAACTGTTCAAACTCTTAAAGTAATCACTCTATTCTCTTTCTAAAGCCCTGCACCTGCTCAGCTCTTATAAGGAAACGCTAACTAACTAAAGCACTACACCCTCCTTGACTTCTCATAAGTATTAGGCTCCCGATTGGTCCTTCCTGATCAAGTGAAAAATCAGTTCCCTTCCTAATCTGATCAGTAAAAACAGTTCCCTATACTAATCTGGTATGTCCAAGGGTCAGTTTCAAGGTTACTCTCCAGTCCAGCTGGTGAATCTGGGAATTTTGAAGCAATGTTACAATTGCCTTATGTACACAGACAACCCTCTCCTCCTTCCAACAAACTCTAATACATGTGAGAGATGCAGTTACACAGCCAAACTGGAGGCAGAGCTCTCTCAACCCAAGACTGGCACAGTCAGTCAGGAGGAAAAGGTAACCACCCACACCACAAATCCTGTCTCACACAGACCTATTGCATCTGCATACCCAACACATAAACACACAAAAACTTACTCGGAGGCTCTAAATAAAAATCTGCCTAAACAGCAAAGACCTCCTAAGCAGATATCCAAGCAACAGCCACCCCTCAACAATACCCACAAATCACATATCTCACAAAATCAGTGTGCCTCACAGTCACAGCCCTTAAGGCCAAACAACACACCAAATACACTTGTTATAGGGGACTCTATTGTCCGGCACACTGACGTTCCGCTCACCAGACTGAACAAGGAGAAGGTCACTGTAAGCTGCCTGTCGGGTGCCAGGATCCGCCACATAACGCAAGCACTCAGGTCACTCCAAAGCAAGTACAAGTATGACTCCATCATTGTCCATGCTGGTGTGAATGACCTGAGACGTACCTCCCTAGACTACATGAAAAGAGACATAGAGGAGCTCTCTGACCATGTAGCCCAGGCTGGTATGACCCTGACCTTGAGTAGCATCTTGGCCTCACCAAGAATGATGCCACAGTATAAAGACAAAATGATCAGTTTCAACAATTGGCTAAAGTATTGGTGTCATTCAAAGGGGATCCAGTATCTGTCAGCCTGGGATGACATGCTCGACAAGCCACGTTGCTTTGCTAGGGATGGCTTGCACCTGTCACCCTTAGGCTTTTGTATACTGGCCAAGGCTCTTGCCACCCCCATAGTGCCTTTTTTAGGCAAGGCTCAAAGGACAAACCCACCTCCATAGACAACTAAAGGATAAAAAAACTAAAGGTAATGCTACTCAATGCCAGAAGTCTAAACCTCAAGATGCACGCACTCGAAGCTCTCCTCAGTATGGAGAAAATCGATGTCTGTGTAGTAACAGAAACCTGGTTCAAGGCTCCTGAGAGCACCCCAGCACTACCAGGTTATAACTCATACCATGTGTTTCGGCCCCAAACCTCGAACCGAAGCACAAAAGGAGGGGGAGTATCTATATTCATCAAAGATACCTACACCTCCAGGTTAGTGGCACTGCACGAAACATCGGAAACCATCCATGTGCAACTAACAGCGGGAAAAACTGCCTTTCAGTTTGTAGCCTGCTACAGAACACTCTCCCTATTACAGGAACCCCACTTGGCATTCCTGAGAACACTGGAGAATATGAAGGTCTCTCCAAACACTATGTTGTTGGGTGAATTCAACTACCCAAACATTGACTGGAAAAACTACTCATGCCCAAACACCCTCGCCCAATGGTTCCTTGAATTTATAAACTCTAACGCAATGGAACAACTGGTCACCACTCTCACAAGAGGGAACAACATATTGGACCTGGTCATCACCAACACGGGGACTCTATGTTCCACACCAGAGGTAAACCCCTCATTGGTAAGATCAGACCATAAACAAATTTCCCTGGACATCCTTATCCCATCCCCACCCCCAGCCAAGAAAATCACTGTAAAGAATTTCTCAAAAGCCAACTTTGCAGTTCTCAAGACTGAGGTGGAATCCTTCAAAGCCCCTGGGCCAGAGGACAATACAGCCCAATCCGCAGAATCCTTTACAAATGCATTCTATGAGCACCTGCAGGAATGCATGGATCATGCTATCCCAAATAAAACCAAGACTCACTCCTCCAAAAACAGGACCCCAGCCATATATAAGCTATACAACAGAAGGAGGAAGCTACTACATGACAGAGCAAAATACCAAAAAGGGAAGGCATCTCTGATCGGTATTACAAGAAACTTCGATCCCTCATAAAATCATCAAAGGCCAGTTTTGAAAGAAAAATTGCCCTAGACACTAAAGATAATCACAAGGCCTTCTTTAGTTATGTCAGGAACATGGGCAGAAACTCCCAGATATGCTCTGAATTGTTGCATAACGGTACAAAATATACTGAACCTACAGACATAGCCAACATCATGGCAGACAGATTCAGCGCAAACTTCTCCCCCCCTTCCCCCCCAAAGGAGCAAATGCCTATCCCAACTGAATGTAACCTCCTGACATCACAGATCCACAGGTGAAAGCTGCCCTCTCCAAAGCAAAAACACAGCATCTATGGGACCGGTGTCCCAGGCTGTGTCTTACATGAGCTCCAAGAAGAACTGAATCCTCACATTAAGTCACTGTTCAAACTTAGCCTTACTACAGGATATGTACCCAAAGAATGGCGTACAGCTACAGTGGTCCCACTCCACAAAGGTGGTGCCACAACGGACCCAGAAACTATCGCCCCATAAGCCTGATTAGTCTGGTCTGTACAGCTATGGAGCATTATCATGGAACTCATAAACAAAGACATTGGGAGCCTCAGACACTGGACCCTACCCAAATTCGGCTTTGTTAAGGGCAGATCTTGCCTCTTAAACCTAGTTGATTTCTTTGAAACAGTTACCAAAGCCATAGATGAGGGCAAGGTAGTCCACAGCCTACCTGGACCTCACAAAGCCTTTGACACAATACCCCACTCAGGCATCATAAATAAGCTTACCAGCTTAAATATCAACCCCTATATCACAAGATGGGTTGCAAACTGGCTCAGAGATAGAACCCACATGGTCAGAATCACAGGTGCCATGTCCGAATGCAAACCAGTTACAAGTGGCATCCCACAGGGCTCAGTTCTGGGACCTCTCTTGTTTGGTATATACTTCTCTGAGGTTCAGGCTAACACTGGGGGATTATGGCTGACAAAGTTCGCAGATGACTGCAAACTGGGGGCCATAATCGAATCTCCAGCTGACACAAGCATCCTCCAAAAGAGTCCCACAGAGACGGATGGTTTGGTGCCAGAGCCACGGCCTCAAGCTAAATGCTAAAAAGTGCACAGTCACCCCCTTTGGGAAAAACAAGGTGCCCACAAATTACCACATAGGTGGTAATCCATTAAGTGCAGAAGAAATAATTAGAGATTTGGGGACCAACGTAGATAGTAATCTCTCCTTTGATAATCACGTTGCCAAAGTGGTTAGAAAGACCTTCTATATAGCCCACCTTATCAGGAAAGGGTTCGCATCTAGATCAAGAGAGGTCATTGTGCCCCTCTACTCGTCACTCATCAGGCCCATAATTAAATACAATGCCCCTTTTGGGATGTACCTTACCCGACACCTGCAGCAACTGGAGAGACCCCAAAAGTACCTCACCAAGAGGATCATGGGCTACAAACAGATGTCCTATGCAGCTCGACTAAAGAAACTCCAGCTCTACTCAGTTGCTTACCGCCTGCTCAGAGGCGATCTATGCCTGACGTACAAAGCCATGTCAAACCCAGAATTAATGGACATGCTCCACCTCAAAAAATCCAAGTCCCTTAGAGCTACATGCTCCAGGGACCTAAACCTCAGCACAAAAATAAATAGGACATGCTGGAGGGACAGATTCATTTCCCAGAGGCTCCCCCCCACTCTGGGATAGAATCCCAATTCATGTTAGACATAGCCCCTCGCTGACCATCTTCAAGCGAAATTTGGACGCGTGGATGGAAATCGCAAATTCACCCCTGGGATCTCTCCTGTGTCCCTGCTAGAGAGAGGCACAGTAAACTAATCTTAAAAGGGTACCTTCTGTGACCTACTTTACAGAGGCACAGTAGGCTAATCTAATAGGGAGGTGGAAGCCAAATACACTCTGGCTAGGCTTATAAATTCCCTAGGGCAGATAGCCTAGTATCTACCTATGAACCTATGAACTAGAAATTTGTTTTAGCCAGAGAAAATTTTTGCCCCTTTGGGTCTTGGCTTGGTACCAAGCCCCTTTTCTTGCCTGACCCTTGAATTATAACAATTTTTTGGCTGAGGGCCGGAACCCCCTTAAATTTTGTTGAACTAAATTTCAATGTGGGTTTGCCAACCGGGGAACCCCCTTTTTACTTTTTTTCCCTTTTTTAAAAAAAAAGGGGAAATTTTTAAAAAAAGGGGGTCCCTTTTTCCCTCTCTATAGCCTTTTAACCTCAAAAAATCCCCGGTTTTTGTTTAACAAAGCCAAAAACCGTTTTTTGGTTATTTTTTTTAATAGTTCCTGATGAGCCCCCTTTAACCGGTTTTCCCTTTTGGGGGGTATTTTTGGGGGTACCTTTATGGAAAACATTCTGGGCCCTTTTAAAAAATGCCGTGGAATGCTGTTTGAAATGGTTGGGGAGGGTTTTTCCTTTGGGAAAAAAAGTGGGGCAGCCCCAGATGGTTTTTGGCTTTTTTTTTTTAACCCAGGGTTTTATTTAGGGATTAAAGCTTTTGGTAGGTTTGTTTTTTGGATAATTTGTAATGTTCCGGTGTTGGAATTGGGTTTTCAATTTTCCACTGTCTAGAGATCTAATTAAATTTTAAAAAAAAATTTTTTATTTTACAAAAATTTTTTTCAAACCCTTAAAAAAAAAACAACACAATTCCCCTTATTTTTTTTTTTTTTTTTTGTAGTTGTTGGAGGAGTCAAGCTTTTTTTTTTGGAGGGTGAGGGAAAACAAAAACCCTAAACCCCTATAAAATTTTTAAATTATTATTAATAAATTTTTAAAAATTAAAAACCCCAAAAAAATATTCCAAAAACAAAACCCCCAAAAAAAAAAACCAAAAAAAAAAACCAAACAAAAAAAAAATTTTTTTTTAAATTTTTTTTTTTTGTGGTTGTCAAAAAAATGTATTAATATCAACCCTTTTTTAAAAGGGAAAACTATAAAAAATAAATTTTCAAAACAAAAAAAACCCAAAAAACAAAAATTATTATTTAATTTTTTAAAAAAATTATAAACATAATAAAATAATAATTTTTTTTTTTTTTAAAAAAACAAAAAAGGGGCTGAAAAAAAACAAAAAATTAAATTTTTTGTGGGGTTTTTTTTATTGGGTTTTGGGTTTAAAAAAAATTTTAAAAAATTTTTAAATTAAAAATTTTAGTGAAAAATTTAAAAAACAAACCCCAAAAAAACCCCAAAAAACCAAACCAAAAAAATTAAAATTAAAGGCAATTCCCCCTTTTAAAAAAATTAAAATATTAATTTTTATATTATAATTTAAAAAATTTTTAAAATAAATTTTAGAAAAAAGTGTTTTTTGAAAAAAAATTTTTGGTAAAAAAATAAAAAATTGAACAGGGAAAATCAAAAAAAAAATAGAAAAAATGAAGAATTTTTGGGAAAGGGTGCTTGGAAAAAGGGGGTTAAAAGGGGAAAAAGGGAAAGGGAAAAGGTTTATGGGGGGAAATTAATTTAAGGAAAATGGGAAAAGGGGAAATGGCTGAATGATGGAAAAAAGGTGGATTTTTGGGCAAAAGACCCAAAGGAAGGGGGAATTTTTGTATCAAGGTTTCAAATTTTTCAAATTAAAGAAAACAGGGGAAACCCAAAAAAAATTGGGGGGAAAAAGGTTTTTAGATGTGTTTTTTTAAGCGGAAATTGAGGGAAGAGAATTTTTTAGGATACCCCCCCGTTGGGGTTATTAAAAAAAAAATTTGGAGGGTTATAAGGGGATGAGACCCAATGAAAGGTTTTGGGAAAAATTTTTAAGGTGGGGGGGGAAAAAAATATGGGAGGATTGGGAAAAGGAATGAGAATAGATGGAAATTTTTTTGAAAAATACATGGTTGGGGAAAGTATTTTTAAAAAAAGGAGCTGGGTGACATACAAAGGGGGAAAAATCATGGGGTTTTTGAAGGGGAGTTTGAAAGGGGAATTAAAAAAGGGGAACAATAGAATTGGTTGAGGTAATTAAAAGAAAGGGGGGGAAGTCAGCAAAGGATAAATGGTGAAATTTAAAAGGGGGAATTTTGGGGGATTTCGGGAAAAAAAGGGATGGGTGGAGTAAGAGACCAAAACGGGCTAACAACTGTAAAGGGATGGTAGAAATCGGTTGAAGGAAAAGGAAAAAAGGAGACCCTTTTGGAATAGGGTACAAAGATACGAGGGAAATTGAAAAAAAGGAATGGGATTTCAAAAAAAATAAAAAATGACAGGAGAAAAGTGAGGGATCAAAAGAGATTAAGGGATAAGGAAAGATGAAGGTAGAAATTGGAATGGAGGGGGAAAAAGGGTGACTTGGAGAAAGGGGGCTATAAAGGTTTCAGCAGGTAAAAGGGGATAAAGGAAAAAAAAAAAGGGGGAGGGTTTGAGCAGAGGGGGAAAAATTTAGGGTAAATGAAAAAAGGAAGGGGGGGGAAGGTTTGGGGTGGGGTGGAACAAAAGTGCTGGAAGAAGGGGGAAAATGGGTTTAAAAAATAAAATAAAATTTTAATAATATTAAATATGTTTAGGGAAAATATATTTTTAATAATTTTTAATAAATTTAAATAATTGAGGGAAAAGAAAATGTTTTTTACGTTTTTAAGAAAAGGGGGAAAATTTTTAACACGGGGTTAAATTTCAGTCACACTAATTATAAAAAGGGGGGAACTGGAAAAAAGGTATTTTACCTTTTTTGAAAAAGGAAAAAATTTTTTCCTGAAGGGGAAAAAAAGAAGGTCAAAAGGGTTCATTGTTCTTTTGGACAGAAAACAAGAAGGGCCAGAGATTTGGAGTTTGGGGGCAGGATGTAGAAAGTATTAAGATGGGCAAAAAGGGGGGGGGTTTTATATATGAAGGTTGAGGGGGTTCATAAGGACGCCTGAATTCATTTGCAATTATGGCTTGAAGAGAATAAAAAGTATGGAAAGATTTTTAATGAAATTTACTGAGTGGAATGGGAAAAAAAGGGGGGGGCCCGGGGGGTAATCTTAAAGAAAGGCACACTAAGACAGAAATTTTTGAAAAGGGGAAATAAAATGGGGGGGAAAAAATTTAATGGGTGGTTTTTGGGGAACATTAGAAATGGTATGGGGGGGGGGAAAAAGGTACGGGGTTTAATTGGGGAGTTCAAGGGTTTTGAATACCAGTGAGTAAAAATTTAAAAATATGAACCCGCATTTTAGGGTTAAAATGGGAAAAAACAGGAGCAAATAAGGAAGAAAATGAAGATTTCATTTTTACTAGGTGGAAAGGGTTTGGAATAAATTAGAGGGGGCCAGGTTACGTTTAGAAAACGGGTTTTTTTACAGGGTGAGGGGGGGGGTTTTAAAAGGGGCCAAAAACAAAAAAGAGAACCAAGAAAAATTGGGGAAAGAAGCAGGAGGGGAAGCATATCAGAGGAAGGAAAAAATAAACAAAAATCCCGGGGAAAAAAAAAAATTTTAAAAATTTTAAAAAAAATTTAAATTTTAAAAATTTTATAATTTAAAAAAAATTTTAAAAAATTTTAAAATTTTAATTTTGAAGAAATCCCAATCGCTCCACACCACATGCTCCAGAGACCTCAACCTCATTACCATAATTAATAGAACATGCTGGAGGGACAGGTTCATAACCTAGAGACTGCCCATGCTATGAAATAGACTTCCCGTACATGTCATGCAGAGCACCTCAATGGTCCTCTTGAAGAGAAATTTTGATGAGTGGATGGGAAATAGAAAATTCACCCCGGGGATTGGTCGAGTGGATTTACTCGACAGTGGCACTGGGAACTCAGGTCAGGTGGCACGATCCCAAGGTAATCCTATGAGCTAGGCTTGTAGTACACACCTATGAACCTATGACCCTATGAACCTATGAACCTATGACCCTATGAACCTATGAACCTATATATAATTTCCAATTAGCTTTTGTACTCTTGATGTGTATTTTGTAACATAAGTACCACATGATATGTTTTTTGTTCTGTAACACTAGCTTTACTGTTGGTTCTAAATTTTATTGTTGCTTGAGCTCTTCCCCCAAGACTTTCACTGAAAATGCCCTCAACCCAGTTGTTTTTTTGTAATTAATAAAAATAAATAAAATAATTAATAGAAAAGCAGCAGAGAAATTTAAAGGGACCTCTTCACATTGATCTTCTAATGCAGAAGACAAAATAAAGGGGAAAAAAAAAGAAGTGCCATCAGACTTTACCTCTCAATGTAGTTTGTAAACTGTAAGCTTTGGAGGAGGTAGGACTGAAGGTGAATATTTTACAGTTACGATGACTGCCTAGCATAACTGTTTTATGTTACTTTCTTCAGTCTGAACTCTCTTAAATAATAATTTATGGGTAGATGAGCAAGCCATGTTCTTTCAAAGGTGCTAGCCTTACCCCACCCCTTTGAACACAAAGAGTATACAAAAAGACAAACCAAAACACTTTTTGCCTGAAAAGAAAGGCAAGCAGAAGCAAAAAAGGAACATTATCAGAAGCGGAAGAGCACATCCATCCCAAATCAAGATTCTGGGAATAGGAATCTCATTTGCTGGAATTCTTGAATCCAAGAGCTTGGGGAAGGCAGGAAAATTTAACCCTAAAGCAATCGTTCTCATAATTTTTCACACCAGCCAAGCTTGGCAATGTAAATGTTTGACCTGGCACAAATTTGTTGTGAAGTAAATTGCAGTTAAGGTGTTTTATTCTATCCATTCAAAGACGCAAGGTATAATGTTGCTAAAATACTTACAGAAGCAAACGTGATAAAGTTTGTTTTAAGTTAAAGTACCTTGCCGTCAATGAGAAGTGTAGAACTGCACTGATGCTCAACGTTTCATGATTCATGGCAGAATTATTGATAGACAAAACTTTAATTCCTTTTATGTAGTTTTCAGGTCAGAGCTCATTTTACTCTCACTTCTGCTTAGGAAGAAGAAATAGTTTACCCAGGTAAGTGGTGACAAATGGGGATAAAATACTCACAGTTTGTCTCCAGATATTTCTGGTCAAATGTCAGCCAGAATTTTTGCAGTTTAGATTCGCTGGACTTCATTTGTAATCTGCGTTCCATGCTTAACTCAGTCATTTATTCTTGGGCAGTAAGTTCCAAACTGGTGGCACCTGTTAAAACAGACTTGTAGAATGGATTTCTTTCCCAAATGTATTGAGCACAATCAGTATTTGGAAAGTGAAAGGCAAATATTTGATGAAAAACATCCATATGACAACAAATTTTCTTACTCAAAACCTCTCCAGAACCATCAGCAACAGCTGCTGTAAGGAAAACTATTTCTAACTCTCCTTTTTGCAAGCATTTTATAGCATAGTGCTACCCTCATCTGGAAGTCATAAAGCTTGACAGTAATGGAGAGTACCATTGCAGTTCTCACTCAGGAGATATGTCATAAGAAAAGACAGTGTTCACTTTAATCTTGCTCATATATGTACAGCAAAACTTTACCGCAACTCAACAAATGTACTTCAGCATGCAGAAGCAAAGCTTTATGATCTGCTCTGATCTCTTCACGTAACTTTTAATTAATTGGTGGAACTTAAAGCTGACCATTTTTCTGCCATATTCACTTACTGCTTTAAGTTCTTATAATAACAACAAATATTGTATTGTACATAGAGCTTCCTCTCCTATAATTGTATAAACTACCAATATTACTTGTATTTCTTGTACTAACTGCTCAAATTTTGTATATACTTTCTTGTATTCACTGATAAAATAATTTTGAATGTACTTGGAGCTTTTCTCCTCGAGCCTCCATTGAAAAAGGGCTCAATATGGCCCAATGGACTTTCCCGGTTAACAAACTATAAATAAATAAATAAAATAAATAAATAAATAAATAAATAAATAAATAAATAAATAAATAAATGAGTATTTCTTAACAATATTCTATAATTAGGCTTTTCAGTATTATGCATACCTGTTCAGACTTTGCAATAAGATTCACAGTCACATTGCTGGTTTCTTGTACCTTAGAATCTGTTACAGTTACAGCATCTACCATAAATGGTGCTAGTTTTGCCTTATGGTCTTGCAAGTGTAAAAACTGTTTGTTTTTATTGGGCAGCCATGAATGTGTATTATCAAGATGTATTTTAATTTGTTAGTACCATGGTCTGACATGAAATTGCCTTACTACATAGAAAACGTAACAGTAATGGGGATGTTGACTTGCATATCCAGGAAGTTCTACAGGTAACTGTTGTTACAGTGACTATTTGTAATCTTAGGAACTTTCTTTGCTTCATTTTTTCAGAGGTTTATATTAAATTTAGAGCTAGAAAGCCTTTGAGAAGCATAGCTACATCAACTGTATACTTCTAAGGACACACTAGCTCCCTCTGAGTAGGATATCGTTAACATTAATGCAAGGCATGGATGAAAACGCATCCACTTGTCAAGGTTTGTTTTCAAGGTTTTGAGGAGGTACTGTTCTTGCTGTGTAGGAGGAGTCTGTTCCAAAGGTGAGGGATGTGTGGGAAAAGAAATATGTTATGCTGAGAGATATTTTTGATCTTACAGCAGAGCTTTATGTCTTTGGAATGAGTATTAGTTGAGCTATTGAAGTAGGTTGCAAAGCAGGGGATCGTTCATAATATGAAGGTATAGACAAAGATATAAGAGACTGAACAGAGAAATTAAGATATTAGTCGGCTGGGATAGTTTAAGTGAATTAAACTAGAGATGTTTCTAGTGAGTAACCTTTGTACAGTTTGAAATTCAGCAATGTGTATATAGAGATACATTCTAGGGGAGACACTGTATTCGACAATGAGTATGATGAAGGAAGAGTACAGGGGTAAAGGCATATCCATGGAGCTGAAAGAGGTGACAAAATAGATAAACCATGTGAGGTAGAAGGTCTTTCTGACTACAGCTGAGATATAGTGATCAAAATAGAGATTATATGATAAGAGGAAGGGATGGTGTCTTATAGAAGGTAAGTATGTTACACTTCTTAGCATTAGGGGTGAGACCATGATTAGCACACCTGGTATATGGTCAATCTGGGCTTGCTTAAGAGTTTAGGTATCATGCCGTGGGTTTACAAAAACACCCAACACTTGGTTATCCACAGACCTTGGGTGCCATGTTTCTAGGACTAGAGGAGATACCCTCTACATAGACTATGTGAGTGTAATCCTTTAGCCCCATATCTATTCTGAGGACAATGTAAGGGCTATCGTTGGGATTACAGACAGCACACTGCCCCTATGCAAGTTATAATGACCCTCCATGCACACCTCTGAAATTTGTGAGGAACATTAAAGAAATAATGACCACACTGTCTCCAGCTCATAATAAGTTATAGTTACCAGTGCACAGCTCTGAGGTTTGAGAGGAGTATTAAAGAAGCAATGATATTATCCCCAGCCCCCCCATATAAGCTACAGTGGCCTTTTGTGTGCACCTCTGAGCCGGGTCAGTTTTAGACTATGTGGGTGGGATTCAGGGCAGATACCACTACTAAGCCTGTGTCAAAATCCACTTATACAGCTGTGGCTTGTGGATATCACATGGATCCCTGAAGGTCAGGTGTTCTGTGATGAATGTTATGGCTTATTTATTTAAATGATGACAGTTTAATCCAAGCAAATGACAAGAGGGTCAGTTTATTTTATCCAGATAGCCACCACACCACTAAGCAGTTGTAGCCACTAATGTGCAGATGTCTGATTGTGATAGAAAAGGATGGCCGTATAATGCATTTCACCTTTGTTTCACACAAACAGTGGCCATACAATGAAGTATTTTACATTGATTTACACAAATCACATTACTCTGTAAAGTCAGTATAATGAACAAGCAGCAGCAGACAGAAAGTCATTTTCCTTCACAGAAAGCCCCAGTAAGTGTAGCTGATTTTTCTGTACATATATTAGAAGTCCAGAAAGTAATCTATCTTACTTCACACAAATGCACACTAATTTTGCAAAGCCAGATAGTGACTAATTAAATTATATAAACAATAAGGTCAGACACTTTCTCCCACCTCACTCAGCCATTATAGCTATTTCTTTGTGCACTTCAGATAATTATGATAAAAAATGACATCCCTGTGTTGTATATCAGCTCTATTCCATGTAGACAGTAGCCACACATTAAAATATTTCAGGTTGATTCAGACAAATCAAATTAATACTGCTGACCTACTGTCTGTGTAAATCATGGGTAGAACAGAGTAGTAGGCCAGCAATTGCATGAGCAAGTCTAGACTATTTCCTCCATAGGTGCTATACCTGCTGTATCTTGGAATAGGGGTGCTGATATTCAGTTTCTCAAAGTAAAGAAACACTGCATTTCCTTACTTTGAGAAAATAAATAAATACAGGAAAAGTGCTCCTACCAGAGCTATAGAACAGCACCCTAGGTGATCACTTAGTTTGCCTTTGCATAAGGTCAGCCATGCTTATAACTCTCACTCTGCTTGTATATTTCACACATCTGAAAGTTGCTTTCCATGAAGTTAACCTTATGATATGCCTGTATCATCATTTTGGTTATATCCTCTATATACAAACATTTTCAGGGTATTACATGCCTCTTGAACAAAAGATTACTATTTAGTAAAAGCTCTTCTAATACATAGCAACTCACCATAGGGCAAATATGTCAGCAAATAGGGATGATGAAAACTAGTACCATAAAGGAAAAACTTTGCATACCACTAGACTTTTTATAGAGGCTTGTCACAGTCTTTCAGTCAAATATACCTCATAATCATGATTGGAACTGATTTACCTTTTTATTATGTTCTATATTTGAGAAACTTAGTCAGATTCTGTTACCTGCTAAATCTTTCAGAGTATCATTAACAAATATGGTGCCTCCTTTCCATACAAAAGACAAGTAATTTGTGTGCTAGTAATATTTATTACTCAATGTGACAACAGGACGTACTACCAGCCATGCCAGGAGATGTAGGGCAGTGGATGTGTAACATATAGCACAGCTAGCTGGAATTTTTTAAAGAATTATATGTCATTTGTATATTGTATATTAAACTGATTTGTACAGATGTTTGTGCTGAAAAATGCATTTGTAAAGTTGCTTGTGTTAAAATGTATCAACAATGCTTCCTGCTGGAAAGAAAAGAAATGTAAATGCATTATTGTAACTGTATTAAATGTGTATGTTTCAATAGAGCATACTGAAAGAGCAGAGGTTAATTACAATCCAGCTGCAGCAAACTTTGAAAAATATATCTGAAATTAAATGACTTTATGGGTTAAGCCATAAAGATGTTATCCCACAGTTTTGAATGATGCTAGAGACGCAATGTCTGTGCTAAAAAATAGTTTGTTGCTCCTGCAGGAAGAGTGGAATGGTTTTATTGCTTTATGGCTTACAGATGCTTTAATAAAACAGCTAAAGGTTTAGTGTGTATTGTAGCACATAGATGCCAAATCCTGGCAGCTTCTAGTGATGGGGGATAGTGTGGGAAACAGAATCAGTTGACCAGATGTGTGTGATGTCATTTTGTAAGCCAGAAATAATATTTAGATATTAGTAGGAGATTGCTCTCAGTATTCTGTATTCTGTCTTGGATCTGACAACAAGGACCACTCATCCACATCATATTACCTTGCTCTATTCAGTAAGTAGAAACAGTAATTCCCTAGATCAGTCAGAAAAATAGTGAGAATAGTTAAGCATTGTTTTTCTGTAACTGTGTGACTCTTTCTAGCTGTGTTATTTTCAATATTTCCTCTGTGTGAAACTCTGGTGTTTACTGTAAATAGATATTTAATATTTTCATGTCTTTTTATTATTTATTGTTAAACATATTTAAACCTCTATCTGTGACTGGTCCTTTTAGGAAAAATATTTACGTTTTGAGAGTATTTGCATATATTTATTTGATGATGTCTGGCCAGTCCTGAAAGCCTTTATTTGGTCAACATTATGATTTGTATTAATATTAATTTCATTCAGTATCATTAGGGACCCTTGCAAAAACCTTAGGTAGCTGGCTTTGTAGTGCCTAGTGGCAGTGGTAACTACCTTATAGTCTGGGCAGAAGGGGGCATAGCTAGTAAACCAGTGCCAGCCTTTCCCAGGTGTGTGTGTGTGTGTGTGTGTGTGTGTGTGTGTGTGTGTGTGTGTGTGTGTGTGTATCTATATATATATATATATATATATATATATATATATATATAGATATACACACACAGTCTAAATATCTATGTATCTCCTATCTATCTATATATATATATATATATATATATATATAGATATACACACACACACACACACACACACAAATCAAATCTCAAAGTATGTGTGTGTCAGCTACTTGGAGCAGGGACACAAAACACAGGTTTCAAAGAGAGAGTGGTGGAGGATTTGGCTTGGGCACTCAGCTGAGGACTTAACGCTGAAGCTGTGCCAGTGGGGAGTCCTATTGGGGACCTGGAGAAAGACAGATATAGAGAAATCCAGACCCTGGGCTAACTGCATTCCTTGTGTGCTCTTAAGGGACATTTTGCTTGATGCAGAGAGGTCTGCATTTGGAAATACTGTGTGTATCTATTTGTATTCCAAGTGAACGTCCCTCTCCAGTGTCAGTGGTGAGTATTCAGGCTCCTTGATTAGTGGCCCAGAGTGGGGATGTCAAACTTGCATCTCTCTCTCTCTCTCTCTCTCATCTAGCAAAGTCCACCTCACAGAATACTATCTCCCCACCCACCCACTTTTTCCTTCTTTCCTACACCCACCGCTATTATCAAAAAACTGCTTATCAAATTGAAACCATACTCTAATGCTCCTGACATCCTACCCCCAGAATACTTTCAGATGTCTGCAAAAGACATTGCCTATCTGGTCAGCATACTCATCAACAGATCTATCGAGGAGGCCTATGTACCTACTATCTGGAAAAAAATCTTTCATTCTACCCCTCCTCAAAGGTGGCAACAACACAGATATTTCAAACTTTAGACCTATTGCTATTCTCTCCCCACTTTCTAAAATCTTGGAGAAATGCATCCGCAAACAACTTCTCAGACATCTACTCCAAAACCAGCTTCTTTCCCCCAACTTAGCATGCTTTCAGGGCAGGCCACAGCACAACTACCGCACATATCTATATCTATATCTATATCTATATCTATATCTATATCTATATCTATATCTATATCTATATCTATATACAGTGGATATAAAAAGTTTATACACCCCTGTTAAAATGCCAGGTTTTTGTGATATTAAAAAATGAGACCACAGTAAATCATTTCAAAACTTTTCCCACCTTTAATGTGACCTATAACCTGTACAATTCAGTTGAAAAACAAACAAATCTGTTAGAAAAAATATAAAAAATAAAAAATGTACAATAAGCTGGTTGCATAAGTGTGCACACCCTTAAACTAATACTTTGTTGAAGCACCTTTTGATTTAATTACAGCATTCAGTCTTCTTGGGTAGGAGTCTGTCATCATGGTACATCTTGACTTGACAATATCTGTCCACTCTTCCTTGCAAAAGCTCTCCAAATCTGTCAGATTGTGAGGGCATCTCTTGTGCACAGCCCTCTTCAGGTCACCCCACAGATTTCCTATTAGATTTAGGTCTGGGCTCTGGCTGGGCCATTCCAAAACTTTAATTTTCTTCTGGTGAAGCCATTCTTTTGTTGATTTGGATACATGGTTGGGGGTCATTGTCTTATTGAAAGGTGAAATTCCTCATCTGATGTTGCAAATCTTTATTCATTCCTTACTGTTAGGACTTTGGTTCCGTCCTTGGAACCGACACGACCGTTACCAAGCTCGTGCCAGCCAAAAACTCTCAGCTATGATCTACCCACGATGCCCCTGTCATAGTCTCTTCAAATCTTGTTTGCTGCATTCCTCATCAGATGTGCCAACCCTTCTCTTAGCTAAGTGTTAGCTTTTTGTGTTTTTTCTCGACTCTAGTGTGTTGTAAGACAGTTTTTTTTTGTCATCTTAAGTTATTTCCTATCTCTACTTTGTTCTTTCCTGACTAAGCCCTACCCACTACCTTGGTAGTTCTTTCGTACCATCGTTGGTACTACTACCTCTCTCCCTGACTTAGTAGGCCATTCTCTTACCTTTGGTATTTCTTAGTACCATTGTTGGTACTTTTTCCTGTTATCTGTACAAAAAAAAAAAAGTGCTTTCTTTCATCTTGTTTTTAGTTATATTGTTTGTTGTGTGGTTATACTGTGTATTATGGTGGATAAGGCCAAGCTTGGTTTTAAACAATGTGTTAAGTGTGGGCGTAAGTTGCCCAATTCTGATGGTCACACCCGGTGTGTTTACTGTTTGGGCGTTGACCACCTTAATGTTTCTTGTGACATTTGTTCTAGCTTCACCAACTGTAGGTTGGCTGAATGCAAGAACAAACTTATCCTTAAGGGTATGCTAAAATCACTCTTTCTGGTGGATCTTTCTGGGGTGGAGGTCTCACCACCTCCTAAGCACAAAGAAGTTAAAAGACATAAGGAGAAATGGAGTCTTTTGGTTCTGATATCCCCATCTTCCTTGGAACCGAGTCGACACCAGGCTTCTCCCGTGCCATTGGCGCAGACAACTTCGGCATCAGGATACCTGTCTTCTCCCTCGGTGCCGCCTTTGATTTTGACTCAGACTCCTTCCACTGTACCGAACTCAGCACCATCTCCCATGATACTGACTTTGTTTGTGACCCAGGCCCTGACTACTGTACCTGCATCGGCACCTTTCCCGGCCATGGTGCCAATGTCTTACATGGCTCCTCTGGTAATGGCTCCTTCAGTTCTGAAGATCGAGCACCTTCCAATAACTAGGTATTCTCTTTCTTATGACCCCTTTTTGGGACAGTAATTTAGTCCCTTTCTTGAGAGACCAGACTCCCCATCGGCAGCATTCTTCAGATCCACCAGGAGTCTTTCAGAACAGGATGTAGTGAGGGTTGTGGACCAGCTTCTGGCAGCTAGAGGATTAACCACCCAGACCAAGTCTTCCCTTTCCCTTGGAGCAGAGGCTTTCACGGCGTATTCTCCTGTCTATCCTCCTCTGATCTCCACCTGGCTTTTGGAGACTTCGGTACTGATGGCCATCCTGGTACATACTGTCTTGGCAGAGGCTTCCCTGTCAGCACCAATTACTCTTGGCGCCACAGCTGCTTTGGAACTGGGGCACTCTCAGAGCAGTGATTAGGCTGTTAGCACTGTGGCACCTAGTTCGACGCCGAATTCTTCTGTGGCGCCATCTATGGCCATGGCTCTCCCGGCAGCTGCCGGTCCTCTTGGAGCTCCTCACCTGGAGGCAGGCTTCTCAAGGGTGGGGTGTGACCCTGGTTCTGAGGTTGTCCTTCTCGGTTCTGGACTCCCATCCCTCCTCAGGTGGGCCTGCTTTCCAGGTGATGGAGAGGGTCCTTGCTTCAACAGTCTCACAGTTGACACCATTGGCATTGGAACCAGAACCCCCCTCTAGCTTGCAGCTGTCTCACCCTCCTACTCTGGAACCTCCAGCACGGGAGCCGCAAGACTTGCCCTCCAAGGGAACCCTTTCTTCGGAGTCCTCCTCAGAAGATCCCACTGTGGAGCCACCCCAGAAGAAACTTTCCAAGAGGAAGCATCTTGATTCCCCTGAGGAACCCATCACTGAAGACACCGATTGTGATGAGGGAAAAGGGTCCCCATGGTCTACCCCAGAAGACGTTTCATTTGAAGACATTCTCGAGATCCTCAAGCAGATAGGAGATTGGAAGCCCTCCAACCCTTCTTCGGAGGAATCGGTGTTCTTGCAGGCTTTCCTTGCTCGGCCATCTACTTCCTGGGTGACCCCACCTGCAGATGAGCTAATTCAACTTATTGTTCAGCATGTCTAGATGGCCCCGGACAACATAGAACCCGTCCCCCAGAGGCTAGATAAAATTTTGTCCACCCCAGAAGACCAGCCCAATTGGTCCAAACAACTGGTAGTCAATTTCATGGTCATGGCGGCGGCCACCAAGAAGGAAATGGCAGAAGACAGTTCCACTGTTCATCCCCCGAACAGGGAGTCTCTGGCTATGGACAGACTGGGGAAGCGGATCTACGCTTTAGCAACCTTTGCCATCTAGTCGCTGAATTACCTGGCACACTTTACTCGCCTCCAAAGAGACCTCATTTCAGAAATATCTGCCTCTTTGTTGGAGGTACTGCTTGCGGAGGTGTGTGATACTGTTGCCTCTCAGCTAGCTACTTTAGAATCAATCTCGAACTCCTCAATGAGCTTGATTTCTCACACTACAAAGGGGGCAGCTCGAGCAGCCACATCGGGCATCGTTATGAGATGGCATGCTTGGATGCATTTGTGTGACTTCTCGGACTTCTTTAAATCTTCCTGTGTCAATGTGCCTGTTGACGAATCTTCCCTTTTTGGTCCCAAAGTAAGAGACACACTTTCACGTAGTGAGAAGGATGGAAAGACCTTGTCTATTGTGGGCATACATTTTTCCAGCCCCCCCTCCCCCCCCAGAGGTCCTACTCCAGGAATCAGAGGGGAGGAAAATTGTGGTTCAAGAAGTTCCAAGGATCTTTTTATGACACTCGTGACGAGCAATACCCCATGGGCAGTGGGTGCAACTCATCTGGAAAACACCCCTTTTGGTGCAGAGGGGGTCTGCGTAACCAGGGCGCTAGAGATTCCTTCTCTGGCAGACCCTGCCAGTGCTCCTGAACAGTGGCCTGATTGCTTTCCTCTGGAAGCAGTCAGGGGTCGATTTTCCCTGCACCTACAGGCCTGGCAGAGGTTAATATCGAGAGGTTATCATATCCCTTTTGACCTCACTCTCACACCCATAAAACAAATCCCCGATGTCCCATCTGGTCAGAGGGAGATTGCAGCCTTACAAATTGAAAAGCTGCTAAGAAAAAGAGTCATCCAACCAGTCCCACCAGACCAAAGAGGATCCAGCTTTTACTCGAGGTTCTTTTTAGTGCCAAAAAAAGACAGGGGACTGGAGGCCAGTCCTGGAACTCAGTTTACTAAACAAATTCATCAAACCTCAAAAATTCTGGATGGTCATGGTACAGTCCATTCTCCCCTTTCTGGGGAAGGACAACTGGATGTGTTGTATAGACCTCCAGGACGCGTATTACCACATAAAGATGGACAAACGCTCCTGGAGTTTTCTCTGCTTCTGGCTGGGATCCAATCATTATCAGTTCAGGGTACTGCCCTTTGGTCTCTCAACAGCGCCCAGAGTGTTCACCAAATGTATGGCAGTCGTAGTAGCTCATCTCCGACTACAAGGATTCCAAGTGTTACCATATCTAGACGATTGGCTCCTTACCGCCACGACCAGGAATCTTCTCATTCTCACTCTCTCTTATATTCAAGGTCTTGCTCTTCACCTAGGTATCACAATCAACATGGACAAATCTCACATGTCTCCAACAAGAGCACTGGAATTCATTGGAGCGATCTTTGACACAATGTCCTGTCAAGCTTCCCTCCCTCCTCACAGGCTTTCAGAAATAAGAAACCAGATCCAAGTCCTCCTCCTACAGACATTTGTGCCAGCACGCCTTGTACTACAACTATTGGGCTCTATGGCAGCAACCATTACCTTGGTACCACTGGCGAGGTTGCACATGAAACTATTGCAGTGGCTCCTCTCATTACAATGGTCAATCTTAACTCACCCACTCAACCACATGAAACGCCTTACAAATCTTTGCAAGAAACAAATGCTTTGGTGGATGAAGCCAGAATCAAATCTTTGGTGTTGACCGTTCTGTCTTCCCCAGCCCAGGGCCATGGTGACCACGGACCCTTCCCTGTTAGGGTGGGGGGGGCATTTCCAGGGAAAGACAGTCCAAGGCACCTGGTTCCTCCATGGAGGCCAATTTGCACATAAATGTCCTGGAATTGAGGGCAGTTCTCTTAGCGTTGCAAGTCTTCCACACATCCCTTCTTTCCAGGACCATTGCAATTCAATCAGAAAACATGTCAGTTGTCTGGTACATCAACAAACAAGGCGGAACCAGGTCTTACCCCCTGTGTCGGGAAGCCATGAGAATTTGGCATTGGGCGATGGCTTCCAACTGCTTTCTCATAGCAATGCACATTCCCTGGAGGTCCATTCTTATTGTGGACAATCTGAGCAGAAACATTTTGATGTCTCACAAGTGGTCCTTCAGTCCTATAATAGCGGATCAGATCTTCCGCCGTTGGGGTCGGCCTTGCTGCGACCTGTTTGCTTCTCCCCTAAACAACAAATGCAGAAGCTATTTTGCCCTGATCCCCCCTAAGGGGGAGTCACCAAGGGATGCTCTGACACATGATTGGCCCCCGTCAAAGGTTGAGAAGCAGAGTGATCCACATTGCCCCTTATTTGCCCCGTCAAGTCTGGTTCCCTTTCCTATGGACTCAAAGAAGTCACAAATAACCACTTGGGCTCAATATAAACCAATAAAATCCAACAAAAAGCCCAAATGGATGGTGAAGCAGTAAAGCGCTGAGAACTAGACGCACAGACATAATATTTATTCCACAAAACTACACTATTAACGCTCACAAGATACGTTTTCATTTTACAATGACTTTGTCAGATGTGGGCTTGACTAAACCATTCACAGTTAAATATCCCTCCCAATACAAAGAAATCAATGGGAGATCCAGTAAAACAACTGATCTCATATTACGTCAATTAATAGGAAGAACCAGCTAAACAATTACACAAAAAATGTACGGAAAATCCGTATATGCTACTGGCAATGTTCGATCCTAATAATTATTTAATTTCACATATAAACACATTTAAAACTCATTTTGAATAAGACTCTAAAAAGTTTTTAAAAAATTATTAAAACTTACAAAGTAAATTGAGAACTACCTTTACTATAAGTATAGCATTAAAAAAAAACATCAGATTCCAAAATGGTGGACAGCCTGTAAGCACACTGACAGTGCAGCTCCTGCATTCCTATACTATAATCTGACTTCAAACCAGCGCATCGCTTAGGAAAAGTATACCAAACATCAATGGATTAAAGCAGAAAATATGAGTACTTACTTGTTTCATCTTTATCTTTCAAAGAGTCTCTCATTCTGAAGGAAAAATAATTACTTGTTGGAAACAGAGCCCTGAACCGCATGGTGTGGATTCTTCAAGACTAACAGGCCTAATAAGAGGAAAGTAACAAGAAAAACAACTTTCATAACAAGACATCATTTAAAATTCTGCACTACTACTAGGAATCCAATTATACAAGATTAATGGAGAATCAGCCAGATCGGATGGAAACTGTAATAGATAAACACATTTGATATTAAAATGTTAAAATGCATAATGGAGAAATATATATATATATATATATATATATATATATATATATATATATATATATATATATATATATACACACACACACACACACACACACACACACACACACACACACACACACACACACACACACACACACACATTTTATCTTTCTAGTGCCTTTAGTTTTAAAATTGGGCTAATTGAAATATGCTCATTCAGGCCTGGCCAGTTCCCTGCATTCAAACGTAATTGCCAGTATAATTCTCTTTTCTCAAGTAATATGCATTCAAACGTAATTGCCAGTATAATTCTCTTTTCTCAAGTAATACATTTTAATATCACATGTTCAGTATTTATGTTAAGTGTATTTATTTCTCTTAACATTTTCTACTATATCTAGTTTTTAGTATTTAATCACACATATATATTGTTTTAACACATTCAGCATATTTAAATATTTATTGTAAATTGTCATTTTTATGAAGCAGTGTTTATATATAGTGTGTTTTTAGGGTGGTGTATTCCATGAACTTTTTCAGTTTGTATAGTTTGTCTGCTTTTTAAATTTAGTGACTGTAAATATTGTGCTTTTAATGACATAATTGATTAGTTTATAACTGGGTGGAACTTCCTGTTTTGGACTGTATAAGAAGGAAGTAACTATGTGGGGTAAATTGTCTGATGAAGTCTAGATCTTTCTGGATGAAAGCGCTCATCCTTGGATTTTTTGTCTGAAGTTAATAAAGTGGATTCTGCATTCTACAACTGTGTGGTGATTTGCAGCCTGCAATACTTTGAGTGGGTTCAGTTCAGCTACTTCTTCTGGCTTTTGTGTTTATCTGCTTCAGTTTGTGTTTTGTGACTTTTTTGATTATGGAAACTGTAATCACAAAAACCAAACTGTCTGCAATTACTACTCCTGCGAAAGAAACCACTTCTAACTTTACTTACTAATTATTTAACCTGTAAGAAGATATAATGAACATTGATAAATATGGTATGAGCATCATTTATCTTTGTTGTTTAAATATTTATTAGCTGCTATATTAATACATATCAAAGATAAATAAAATTTTACATACTAGATTGAGAAGACATGTAAGATGACATAGATTTCAATTAAACAACAAACTGTTGAGGCCTACTTTATGTCCCAAATGATCCCAGCTTACATAGGTGAATGTTCTATCTACATAATGTCTAACCACTGGATGAGTACTCCTTTCACAGGACAAATAATTTAAATATATTCAGTTAGAATTTTGTTACAATGCAAAGGAGAGCTGGCAGCATACCCCTCAACCTTCTAAAGCAAGAAATTTGGTGAAAGCCACAAACAATGGGTGGACAAACATCCAAAAATAAGGACACCCTCAAAATATTGCTCCCATAAGCCTAGAAAGTCGATAAAACAGCAGGCTTTGAATTAGCATGAATTTTTTAAGGACATGAAGTCTGAAAATCAAATGTCTGCTATCATTCTCTGACCTCAGTCCTCAATGATTTGCCACTGACTTGCCAGAAAACTGCAATTCCACAAGAAATGAATCAAAAACATGAGTCAAAAATCTGGACATTCTGTAAAGATCTAGTCTCCAATGGGGTCTGTATATCCTTTAATATCTTTCTTGCAAGTATTCATTTGCCTATTTATTTATGTATATTCATTATTAAATTGACACAGCTTGACAAACCATTATAAAGTCTGCATCTTGATATACCTGTTTATATTTTCTTAGTAATATTCACTTACATATTTATTTATGTATATTAATAACTAAATTGACACTGCTAGACACAACAATTATAGCAAAAAAATCCAACCATCAGTACAACCCACAAAAAACTAATAACATGCATTAAGGCAAAAAAGAACATTAATGCAGGTAAAGAAATCAGATAATGCATATAAATCAGATATTTAGAAATATCTCATGCATAAAATATATTTCAGAGCTGTATTTTTACACATCCTACTTTTGCTGTCTTCAGTATTTTTTTCTTATCCACTCCATCTCAATGTTCCAACTAGCGTAAATCCGGTAAGTTCAAAGGTCAGACTGCTCTTCTCACTGCATCTCCATACTGGCAAAGACACTGTGCACCACTGCAGTTCAAGAAATCATTCCCAACTCTTTCTATCATGCAAAGAAGTATGTTGATGTGTTTTAATGGGAACTTAGACTTGTTTAAACATTAACTGCAGTTGGAAGCTTGTGGATTGCTTTGGGAGAGTGAAGATTTTTTTGATTAAAAAAATGCATGAACTGATTAACAATAAAAACAAAGAAATCAGACATTTAATAGAAACCAACATATCACTCCATCTAAATCATTCTCCAGTCAGTTATAAACCATCTATCATTCTCCATACTCTTGTATAAAATAAATAAAAATAATTAAGAAAAACAACAAGAGAAAGAAAGAAAATAAAACAAAATATGAGATAGAGAAATGTGTAAAAGAAATAAAGGCATGAGAAAAGGAGAAAGATAAATAAGAAAGCAAAGTACAGAAAAACCCAATCCCACGCAAAAAAATGACACTACTAAATATGACTATCAAGCTCAGTTCATCTATACTAAACATATAATATCAGAATGCTACTCATAAACAACATTTCTATATATGAGAAAGTTCCTATTGTTTAGATAAGTACAAGGTATTGTTAGTATATATATAGTATATCCATATGGATGCAATTTTTCTAAGAAGAATAAAACAAAGTATTGAGGGATCTCAGCTTTTTACTGAGGCTGGTAGGGAGTCTTTTGCATCCTGGGATTTTCCTGTTTTCTGCAACAGTTTCTTCCTTCTGTTGTATAGTTTGTTTATAGCAGGGGACCACCAGATTGGCTTCCTTTTTTTGGAGAAGAGCATTTTGGTTCTATTTGGGATGGCACGATTCATACACGAGTGGATGTGCCCGTACAGTGCCTTAGTGTAGGATTCTGCAGTCAAACTTCCAGATCCCATCTGCGTGGGTGTTGTGAAGTTTGTCACTTCTGACTTCAGTAGAATGAAGTTGGCTTTGGAGAAGTTTTTTAGGGACGTTTCCTTACTGGGGTGGGATGTGGATGTCAAGGGTGATTTGCTTATGGTCAGACCTGACCAATGAGGGGGTGACCACTGGTGTGGAGCATCTATCTCCCATGTTGGTAATGACCAGGTCTAGGATATTGGAGCCCCTGGTGGGACAATGGATTAGTTGATCCAGGGCATTGGAATTTATGAATTCCAAGAACCGTTGGGAAAAGGAGTTGGTACCCGAGTAGTTTTCCCAATTAATGGCAGGGTAGTTGAAATCACCTAGTATTAGGGTGTTTGGTTGTATGTTAATATTTTCCAGTATGTTTAGGAAGGTGTAGTGAGAATCTTGGGGTATGGTGGGGGATCTGTAGCAAGCTACAATTTGGATTGCAGTCTTACCTAGTGTTAGTTGCACCTGGAGAATTTCAGATGCATTGTGTTGGGCAACTAGCCTGGAGGTGTGAATATCCTTGGTGAATATGGACACTCCTCCACCTTTAGTGTTTCGGTCTTGGTTTTGTGGCCGAAAAGTGGGGTACGAATTGTAGCCTGGTATTGCAGGGGTGCTCTCTGGAGCCTTGAACCAGGTCTCAGTCACTGCACAGCTATTGATGTTCTCCATTTTTAGGAGTGCCTCGAGAGACTGCATTTTGAGGTTTAGTCTTCTAGCATTGAGTAGCATTACCTTCAGATTTTGCATGCTTGTATCTGTTATGGTGGTGGTTTTATCCTTTGAACCTTGCATAAAAAAGGCACTATAGGGGTGGCAAGAGCTTTAGCTAGTAACCTGAATCCCAGGGGTGACAGGTGCAGACCATCTCTGGCAAAGCATCGTGGTTTGTCGATCATGTCTTCCCAGGCAGACAAATACTGGATCCCCTTTGAATGACACCAGAAGCTTAGCCAATTGTTGAAGTCAATCATTTTGTCCTTATACTGTGGTATCATTCTGGGTAAAGGCAGGATGCTACTCAGGGTTAGGGTCATACCTGCCTGGGTCACATGATCCAAGAGCTCTTCCATGTCTCTTTTCATGTAGTCCAGGGAGGTACGTCTCAAGTCATTTACTCCAACATGGACAATGACAGAGTCATATTTGTACTTGTTGTGGAGTGACTTGAGTGCATGCGTTATGTGGCGGATCCTGGAACCCGACAGGCAGCTAACTGTAATTTTCTCCTTGTTCAGCCTGGTGAGTGGGACATCAGTGTGCCTGACTATAGAGTCACCTATGACTAAAGTGTTGCATACATTGTCTTGCCTTAGGGGCTGTTGATGGGTGGCACACTGGTATTGTGAGCTATGTGTCACTTTGGTTGTGACTGGTGTTTGTTTGCATTTCGGCTTCGGAGGTCCTTGTTGCTTGAACAGGTTAATCTTAAGGGCCTCCGCATATGTGGGTTTAGTGTTGCTATGTATGGAGGTTGATGGTGTGGGTTTTGAAGTGCTATGAGTTGCTAGAGGTCTAACACAGTCTTGACTGGAGAGAGCTTTGCTTCCAGTTTGGCTATATAAGTTCATCTCTCGCAGGTTGTAGTGTTGGGTGGTAGGAGGAGAGGATTGTCTATGTACATGAGGCAGTTGCCGCATTGCCCCAGTATGCCCAGATTCACCAGGTGGGCAGGAGAAACCACCAGAAGCTGACCTATGGACATGCCTGTTTAGGTGCTTTTTTGTAAGGTTTAAGAACTGTTTTCCCTTACCTTTGCAAGGTACTTTGCAATTGTAGGCTGTTTAGTGCCTGTGATTAATTTCTCCTTATTGACAAGGAGAGCTGAGTGCTTGTATCAGTTTCAGGCTTCCTCGTGCTTTACAGCAGGTTCTAGAGCAAGTGCTAGTCACAGGGGTTCAGATTTTAGTGCTACTACTGAGAAACCGGCTTGTTTTAAGGGAAAATTTGAAGAGCAGTCTTTCTGGCACTTGGAATAGTTTAACTGTAGCCTCGTAGCGCTGCATGATGTGAAAAATGTGCAAATACACGCGTTTTTAAGCCAGAAAGTTGAAAGGGATAGAAATCAGCCCAAAAAGGCTAATAAAATTACAATTTCAGAGCTGGAAACCACTCCTCTACCGTTAGATAGGCAGTACAAAGCTTACCACTCCCACTGGTAAGCAGTAGGGCTTCCCTCTACCACAGCAAGGTCTGGATAGCTCTGAGCACAGAAAATAAAGTCCTGAGACAAGCAAAACCTGGGATATGGACTGGCTAGAAAAGGTGGGAAACGAGCAAACAAGATAGTATTTATTTGTTGAAACAGGCTAAACAATGCAATAATGCAGTAAATAAACACAGAACAACAAACAATCACCAAAATATTTTACTATTTAAATGCATGAATGAAGTTAGTAATTTGTCTTCTGAGGAAGTTGCGATACCTAGAGGCTATTTAAAAGTGTATGAGTTACTGCACGCTTAAAGACTGTTTTACTTGTGGATCGAAATAAAGTGGCTGTTATTGGACCTTTTCTGTCTGTTCGGTGGATTTGTTTCTAAATAAACACAGAAAAGGCTAACACACTTGAGTGTGTAGTCCTAAACAGTAAATGCAATTAAAACTCTGCAAAATTAGCAATTTAGAACTTTATAAATGAAGCAAAGCAAGTGCACAACTGAAAAATGATTTAAGAGGCAGTAATACGCAGAAAGTAGCTAGTCTACATATACAGAGAAGACTATATATACAGAAAAGCAGCTAAAACACACAAACAATTCAGATGCAGTGCACCCTAGAGCACTTGAGTTGTAGCAATATTAAGGCAATTACAGTTATAATAAATGCTCTAAAATATACTCTATATTTCCAAAATGTTTGAGAAGCACAGTCAGAACATAAGGAAATTCAGGCAATTTTTTTTTTTTTTGAAAGGGAAAAAGGAGAAACAGAAGGCCTTATCAAATGTTCTCTCTGTATTAGGTAGAATGAGCTAATGACACTAGACTGGGAGGAGTGTCCCAGATCAGATTTACAGTAGGGGCAGACAACTGCAAAGCCACCAAGTATAACACAACGCACCAACAGGGAGGGTGGGTGGGGACACTAAAGCTATTAGCCTACAAAGCACTAGAGAAAGCCACAAAATGAAAGTTTTTAAACAGATAAAGATTTGTAAAGATACAGAATGCTTTAACTGCAAACAAATTGGTTACCCGTGCAGATTACAATAAAAGTGCTATATATAAACTGCTAGAAACTATAAACTGTATGAATAATCGAAAAAAAAAAACAGGATACTTATATATCTCAGCTAAGAGTTGGATTCAACACCTCTCATCCACTCTGCTCAGTGTGTATAGACAGAAACTCTCTCAAAGTTAGGGCTTAAATACCAGAAGAACAACTTTTTTTTTTTTTTACAAAAACACAAAAGAACCAGCCCCCACTAGCCTGCAGCTATTAGCCTACAAAGCACTAGAGAAAGCCACAAAATGTACATTTTTAAACAGATAAAGATTTGTAAAGATACAGAATGTTTTAACTGCAAACAAATCAGATACCTGTGCAGATTACAATAAAAGTGCTATATATAAATTGCTAGAAACAATAAACTGTATAAATAATCTAAAAAAAAACAGGATACTTATATATCTCAGCCCATACATGTCAAGCAGAGCACCTCATTGGCCCTCTTCAAAAGGAACCTTGATGACTGGATGGGAGATAGGAAATTCATCCCGGGGATCATGTCAGACAGGGGTCCAGAGAAGTAAATATTGTGGGAAAAAATTTCCAGGGAATTGTTATGGCTAGGCTTGCACAGGCCTTAGGGCCGATAGCCTAGTACCAACCTATGAACCTAGTCAATATAACACCATAAGCTGCGGTGGTGCAGAGGTTAGCGTTGTCGCCTCACAGCAAGAGGTTCTCCCGTTCAATTCTCGGCTGGAGCGCCTTCTGTGTGGAGTCTGCATGTCCTCCCCACAGTCGAGTGACGTTAAAGACATGCAGTTAGATGCAAGCTTGAATGGGCATGCCTTCATTGAAGGTTGGACGTCGGGCTGGCAACTCGGCACCATAAAAATCCACTGCCAATCATGAGCAGACTGGAGTCCCGCTGTGGGCGACTCCTAACCGGGGAAAAGCCAAAAGTCTTATTCAATATAACACCATAAATAAGTGAAAAAAGAAAGTTACTTTTCTTTGAACTTTTTACTGTTCCCGTCTTTAGAAGTCCTAACATTTTTAGTTGTATGTCTTTTCAGGCTAGGCAAAAACCAGTCCATTTCTTTGGGTCTATCAGTGTTTTATTTTTCTCTGCAAAGTCCAAAGATTCTTCAAGAGTGTTAACATTCTTTGACCTTTGGGAAGAAAGATTTTGATTGTAGCAGGAAAGATAATTTGGGCCTTGATATCAGACTTCAAGTTTTTAAATAGAAGGATGCAAGCTTTTCTTTTGGAGATTATTGAAGCAGTACAGTAATTATCAAATCTTATGCTTTTCTCATTTATTTTAATTGGAGTGCTCAACAAAGCAGTTCTCAAGACCAGGTTTTTATCTTGTGTAGATAGAAACTTAACAATTATGGATCTTGTAGCAGATGAGTTGTTTATTGAAAAAAAAACATCTGACAAAGAACTATGGTCTATCTATATTCTGAAGGATAGTGACTCAGGTAAATTTAATGTTTTAGGTAACCAGTCATTTAGAAATTGAACCATATTATTACCTTCCATCTTTTTTGGCACTTCATATATTCTGATATTATTTCTTCTGGATCTACTTTCTAAATATTCCACTTTTTCCAGAAATAGTGTGTTTTGTTTTAATAGAAATTTAACCTGACTTTCATTTCAGTCTGTCTTCCATCAATGTCATTAACTGATTCTTCAGTGGTTCAGATTTGATCTGAATGCTTTGTAATGATTTCATTGAGTAAAGCCAGTTGTTTCTTACTGTCTTATTTTATGTTGTCCATTTTATTCCCCAAATTGTCTATTTTAATAGAAGGGTCATGAATATTTGTAATAATTGTTTGTAATTCTTTCTTCATTGCACTGCCCTGCAGAGAAGCTTTAGAGTGACTCATGGCTGTATCTATCTGAAGAACTTCTGAAAGGAATAAAATCAAAAATAATCCCAGATACTTGGTATTTCTTCTTAAAATTAGTACTAGACTATTGGGGAAGTAAAAAGGTATAATTATATTTATAATCAATGACAGTAAAACAAAAAATTCCTGTCAGAACAAGTAAAAAGAGGCAGAGCAAAAGTTTTGTGCTGCTAGCTGCCTGGCATCCGAGCCATGGCCCCCAGTTGACCTGACTTCTGCACTCACTCTTAAGTGCCTGTACCAAACGTCTGAGGACTGCATTGCAATGACTTTCTGCATATCAATCTAAATGAACTAATAACTGTGAGTGAAGTATCTCTTAATAATACCAAAACCCTGTAAATTTCTACACGCTTATTTAACCTTGGTTCCCAAGTCTTGTACCATCCAGACAAGATGATCTGTTTGTTCTCAGTGTATTGCACATTCTGTTCTTATCAGTATTCTTAACTGAAGGTTATTGTCACTGACTGAATGTATGCAAACAGCAGCACTAGTCCTTCTTCCCCTATATTTGTTTTGAGTACATTATTTTCATTTTTATATTATAAATAGCCTTCTATGGCTACGTCAAAAACCTAAATGGCAACGCTCAGGTCTGTTCTGAGCTAGTACAAAATGGAACAAAATACACTGACCCTTCTGACATTGCCAACATCTTGGCTGACAGGTTCAGTGCAAATTTCTCACCCACCACCTGCAGGGCCTATTACCATTCCAGGGGATTGTGTAAGTCCAATTATTACTGATGCGTTGGTTAATAAGGCTCTATCTAAAGCTAAAAACACTGCCTCCATGGGACCAGATGGTGTCCCAGGCTGTGTCATACGCGAGCTCCAAAAGGAATTAACCCCACATCTTAATACCCTGTTCAGTCTCAGCCTCTCCACAGGATATGTGCCCAGAGAATGGCACATGGCAACGGTGGTCCCACTACACAAGGGTGGGGCCACAACTGACCCAGGGAACTAATGACCAATAAGCCTGACCAGTCTGATCTGTAAGGCTATGGAGCGAATCATTATGGAACTCATAAATGGAGAGATTGGGAACCTCCAGTCACTGGACCCCACACAGTTCGGCTTCATCAAGGGCAGATCATGCCTCCTGAACCTGGTGGATTTCTTTGAGACAGTTACTCAGGCTATAGATAAGGGGAAAGGAGGTACACATGGCTTACCTTAACCTTGCTAAAGCATTTGACACCATTCCCCATTCGGGTATTATTGATAAGCTCACCAGCCTTGGCATAAACCCTTACGTCACAAGATGGATCGCAAACTGGCTCTCAGACAGATCCCATAAAGTAAGAGTAGCGGGATCTATGTCCGAATCCAGACCAGTAATGAGTGGTGTGCCTCAGGGCTCTGTCCTGGGGCCCCCCTGTTTGGCATATACTTCTCAGAAGTACAGGCAAGCACGGAAGGGCTGTGGCTGACTAAGTTTGCGGACGACTGCAAACTGGGTGCTATAATAGAGTTTCCGGCCGACATGGAGATCCTCCAGAAGGGCCTAAATGAGACTGATGCATGGTGTCAAAACCATGGTCTCAAGCTAAATGCAAAAAAATGCATAGTAATCCCCTTTGGAAAAAACAGAGTACCCGCAAACTACAACATAGGAGGTAATCTCCTGAAATCTGAAGAAGAAATAAGGGATCTAGGGACCCAAGTAGATAGCCAGCTTTCCTTTGATAACCATGTTGCCAAAGTGGTTAGAAAATCTTTCTATGTGACCCATCTGATCATGAAAGGGTTTGCATCAAGATCTAAGGATGTAATGGTGCCCCTCTACTCTTCCCTCATCAGACCCATTATTGAGTACAATGCACCAATTGGAATGGACCTGGCTAGAAATCTCCAGCAGCTGGAGAGACCATAGAGGTACCTAACCAAAAGAATTACTGGCCTCAAACAGTTGCCCTGTGCAGCACGATTGAAAAAGCTAAGACTGTTCTCTTGTTGCATACTGCTTTCTCAGAGGCGATCTCTGTCTAACGTACAGAGCCATGTCCAACCCAGAATTGTTGAACATGCTCCATCTTAGCAAAACCAAATCTACTCGAGCTACACGCTCTAGGGATATAAACCTCAACACAACAATGAATAGAACATGCTGGAGGGATAGATTCCCTTCGCAGAGACTTCCCTTACTATGGAACAGGGTCCCGATCTACATAAGACAGAGCCCCTCACTATCACTCTTCAAGAGGAACCTTGATGAGTGGATGGGTAACAGAAAGTTCACACCAGGGATCACACCAACAGCACTACTAGATTGGGGCCAAGGGTACTAGCTGCTAGTACAAGGGTCTAGGGAACTACTAAAGGGGCGGTGAATACCGCACAATGTGGCTGGGCTAATATATGCCTTCGGGCAGATAGCTCAGTACCAACCTATGAACCTAAATATAATTCTGAGTATATGATTTTGCACATGAGCAAATCCTCTTGGGTTCCCCATACCTCCCGCTCCTCCACTCATACCTGTCAACCTGCAGACATTGAAAATATCAACAAAGGTTCTTTGAAAAATAGGAACATCCAGCTAAAAAATCTGGACATATAATTAACATAAAATCTGAATACCAAATAGCACATAACTCTTCCCACATTCAATAGGAATGTGGGATACTACTCAGAAACACACATTTAAAAAAAGAATGACAAAAAATATAGAAAATATAAGCCCATTATCAATATCAAAGAGATTATGTAAAATCTGTAGACTTTAATGAACTATATCACAGACGTCAATCAGACAAGGTAATTTAGTTTTTGTTTCAGGAAAAAAGGAGTTTTAAGATGGATGTCCTCTTTCTTTAAATCATTGTTACCATTGGTATATTGGTCACGTGGTGTGGTTTTCCGGGTACTCTGCAGCTTCAAACATCCAATGTGGTTAGGATTCAGAAAATTGTGTGAAGGGGTAAATCAAGTCTGGAAATAGGGACATACCTCCAAAAATAGGAACATCATAAATCAGCTGAAAATAGGAACATTCCTCCACAATATGGACAGTTGCGAGATCTGCATGCACTGTCTATTTATTTTCACTGTGGTCACACTGCCTCAGGTAATGTGACATGCTTATTTTTTATGAAAACAAATATTTCATTTCTCCAGACTGCTGTGACTTTAAAGTGAGACTATTTTAGTTGTGGAGGGAGTTGAGGGCACAGCCTTCTATATCACTGGTGCAGGAAGGAAGCTAGTTTCTGTAAAACATCATTACTAATGCCTGACATTGGCAAAGCTTAGCTGACTGCTACAGTGTCATTGATATGTTAAACACTATGACAGCTAGCTGTGGTTCAGCATTTCCTTATATAGAAACACTTTGCATCCACTTTTTCTGCAGTCTTTGACACATAACTTGGCATTCAGTAATTTGTTGCTTGGAAGATATGCTTATTCAATATTTTGTTTTCAACATATACTTGGTATTATGAATTTGATACTTGCAGCCTCTTCTAAGCTTTTCCTTAATTCCCCTTTTATCATTAGTCTTATTTGTTTCTTTTTTTTTTCTTTTTTTCCAAACACCTTTATTGAATTATTACTTGTGACATGGGCAAATTTACATTCATATAAAAATAATCACACTATAATTGACATAAACATTTTACTTCACATAACATTGCTATATATCATATAACCTAAGCAATATTACATAAATTATTCAATTCCTGCCTTTTTTAAACAAGAAACATCTTTATTAAAATATCACTTACTACATAGGCAATCATACATTTATACAAATGAAAACAAACCACACCGACACAATCCTAGTTGCAAGCATTTCACACCACAAACCATACTGACACACTCCCAGTTGTAGCCTTATTTGCTGATCAGTCGCACTGAATGTTGTTAATGCTTTGGCAGATCCTTGCTTAGGCTTTTTCCATTTTCCATTTTAATTATTTCTGCTTTTGTTTAATAGTCTTCAAAGAATATTCATTTCTGACTTGTTTTCCTAAGACCCTTTCCTTCTCCCATTTTACAGGTAGTTCTGATTTTCCTCTAGAAGAAAGCTTATCCGATTGTTCTACTATTTATTTTGTTTCCTCTTCTCTTCACCTTGTTTTAATGTGAATCATTCAGCTACTCTTATTGTCATCACTGTTTGCTGCTGTTTCACATTTGGGTTTTTATCTGCTTCTTTTCTGTATGTCTCTTCAATGTACTGCGCTCAGCTTTAATTAAATAATTAAATGCTGAACTGTATTCTGAGTTCCAGTTTGATATACCACTGGTTAACAATAACAGCTGATGTGGTCACCCTTCCAATCCTTATACTTCCAATATTACAGTTAATAATTTTTCCATTTAGCTCTCAGTTATTTATTTTATTTATTGACATTTGTTTACTGGGAAAGCGTGACATGGCACAGGTGCCATCTTTCATCTGAAGCCCAGGGAGAAAAGCTCCCAAGTTTCATATTTAAGGTAATCAGTATTTACAATAACAATTTTATAATGCAATTTTAGTGAATATATATAGCGTATTAGTGGGTATAATAAAATTTGTACTGATCCTAAAAAAACAACAAATTTACAAGACTTGTGCTGATATGTTACAGAGAGATGAGTGGTGTATAAAACAGCTAGGAGTAATTTAAGAAATAGAGTGAGGTATTAGAGGAGATAAGCAAGACTGAATGTTAATAGAGAAGTAGTCATGGAATAGTAATTTGGATTTGCTAATTAGAATTAGGTATAACAGTTTAAGAAGAATAATAAAGTGAGGAATTAGAAGAGGAGAAGCAGGTTTACTGATTTAGGGCTTTGAAGGGAGGTATAAGAAAGGTGATGGAGTGTGTTAGAGAGCTATGTCCCAGACGAGAGGGAGGTATAAGAAAGGTGATGGAGTATGTTAGAGAGCTATGTCCCAGACGAGAGGGAGGTATAAGAAAGATGATGGAGTGTGTTAGAGAGCTATGTCCCAGACGAGAGGGAGGTATAAGAAAGGTGATGGAGTGTGTTAGAGAGCTATGTCCCAGACGAGAGGGAGGTATAAGAAAGGTGATGGAGTGTGTTAGAGAGCTATGTCCCAGACGAGAGGGAGGTATAAGAAAGGTGATGGAGTGTGTTAGAGAGCTATGTCCCAGACGAGAGGGAGGTATAAGAAAGGTGATGGAGTGTGTTAGAGAGCTATGTCCCAGACAGAGGGAGGTATAAGAAAGGTGATGGAGTGTGTTAGAGAGCTATGTCCCAGACGAGAGGGAGGTATAAGAAAGGTGATGGAGTGTGTTAGAGAGCTATGTCCCAGATGAGAGGGAGGTATAAGAAAGGTGATGGAGTGTGTTAGAGAGCTATGTCCCAGACGAGAGAGAGGTATAAGAAAGGTGATGGAGTGTGTTAGAGAGCTATGTCCCAGACGAGAGGGAGGTATAAGAAAGGTGATGGAGTATGTTAGAGAGCTATGTCCCAGACGAGAGGGAGGTATAAGAAAGGTGATGGAGTGTGTTAGAGAGCTATGTCCCAGATGAGAGGGAGGTATAAGAAAGGTGATGGAGTGTGTTAGAGAGCTATGTCCCAGACGAGAGGGAGGTATAAGAAAGGTGATGGAGTGTGTTAGAGAGCTATGTCCCAGACGAGAGGGAGGTATAAGAAAGGTGATGGAGTGTGTTAGAGAGCTATGTCCCAGACGAGAGGGAGGTATAAGAAAGGTGATGGAGTGTGTTAGAGAGCTATGTCCCAGACGAGAGGGAGGTATAAGAAAGGTGATGGAGTGTGTTAGAGAGCTATGTCCCAGACGAGAGGGAGGTATAAGAAAGGTGATGGAGTGTGTTAGAGAGCTATGTCCCAGACGAGGACAGGGACAAAGCCAAGAGGCAAAGAGGAAGTCTTTTAGCAATGGTTTCAAAAGATGAAGGTGTGTGATAGACCTGACTGAGATAAAATTTTATTCCAAGTTCTAGCTACATTGTTGGAATAGAGACTGACCCCAGCAGCCCTTCGTGATTTGCAGATAGCAAGCACTTGTTTATTATTTGTCCAAAGGAGGCGGTTTGGAAGATAGTACTGGAGTAGGGGTCTGATTGCTAGGCAGGCAGATGAGTTATGGATGAAGTTTGGACATATGAGATGTTATCTAAATACAGTTTGCTTAAAATATTTGCACTCATCTGCTATTCCATTTCATATTACCTAGAGCAAGAGACTACCATGCTCTGATTTTCTTGCGAAGTCCCTTCCACCATAATACATTTTAAGCAATCTTTTGTTCTTATTGATGCAACACTCCAAATAACTTCTTTTCTTAAAATGCACTTGTCTAACCATTTATCTCTCGTTTCTATTGCCACGCACATTTGCATTTTTGCATAAGTTTAAGCAGCATTTTCACTTTGCCTTATTACAGTTTTCCACATCTTTGTGAAATGCCCTTTTCTCTCAGATAACCTAAATCCAAAACTAGTAAAATGGAAAAAATAAAGCTGTGTATACAAAAACATCTTTAACTTTTGCTACTATCCAAAAACACAAAGACACAACAAAAACTCTCAGGTCTAATTATAGTTCTTCAGGTACAGATACACACCTTTATTATCATATATACTATCATGACCTTATCTTATATTAAATAACATGCTTAAAATAAAAAAAAAAAAAAAACAAGCGCTATTAGAAAAATGCTACATTAATACTTTTAATACATATATCAAAAACTAAAAACAACATATCAAAAGACAAAAAGCAAAAAACTATCTTTTCAATGGCCTTCTTCTTCTATCCCAGGGAGAATGCAATAGACAGAGAACACTCTGGCACCAGCCAGTGTGGGTCCTGTAACTGGTGCGGATATATAGACAGTAGTCCGTCTTTTAATCACCCTGACCAAGGGAAGGAATATTTTTTTCATGTTTCAGCCACCTGTGACACCAGACATGTTGTTTATCTTGCCAGCTGTAAGACATGCTCTATGTTTTTTGCAAGAAAGAGATAGACATTCTTAGAGAACGTATTAGGGAACACATTTACAACATTAAGGCAGCAGCACCACCAATGCACTTGCCAAGCATGTTACTAATACTGATCAGACACATGTTTTAGCTTCAGAGTTATTAGTTTAATTCAAGAGAGCTTAAGGCAAGGTGATATTCATAATAGGACTGAAAATTTAGAAGCAGTGTGGATTACTAAGCTGAGGAGTACAGAAGGGCATGGTCTCAATGAATGTTCCCCTAAGACCTAGATTAAGAAGAAGGCCATTGAAAAGATAGTTTTTGCTTTTTGTCTTTGATATGTTGTTTTTTGATTTATGTATAAAAGTAAAAAATAAAAGCATTTTTTTTCATTTCCACTGAGTTTTTTTTTTTTTTTTTTTAATAAGCATATGCATTGTTTAAAATAATTAATATTGATTATTGGTCATGTGATATATGTTTGATAATGTAAAGGTGTGTATCTGTAGTGCTTGAATTACACCTGAAAGAAGCTTGTTGTGAAAGCGCTTGTTTTTGCACTAGTAAAAGGCTTTTTTTGGATTTACCCCATCAGCGTCTTATTTTTCCATTTTACTACAAGGACTTCACTTCTGGGACGCTTTGGTGTGTATTTGCCAGTTATTTTTTGCTGTTTTTAGTTCATCTGTGTTTTCTGGCATTTACATACAGATGGCTGAAGAGATTACAGAATTGGATTCTTCTGTTTCCCTGACACATTCTGATACTGGTAACTTGAGACTGCAACATTACTTGTTGAATGTTTCTGCAGCTGTAAATCCCTTGGTCAATTGCAATGATACACCAATGTATGTGAGGGATGACAACTTTGATGTCATTGCATTAAAACAAAGTTATTTAAGCGTGAGAAGGAGTTGTACAAGCTTAAGAGAAGTCAATATCAGAAATATGAGCTTGAAGTTTGCCTGTCTGAACAAATTATAGCTCGCGGGTTACGCATTTTGAAAATGCCATCATTCCATAATGGTGATGCACTCCTGCTAATGGAGTGGCAAAAGCTGAATTTAAATAGCAGCTTTGAATACTTACGTCTACTTATATCAGCAGCAGAGAGGGAGATGGCAAATTTAACTAGTAACATCAACAAAATGTACAATGAACTGATAAAGCAATTTTCTGTCGACACCATTGACTATCATATAGAGGGCATGTTAAATTCGCTCGCTCTTTATAACAGTAAGCTGCAAAAGATGAAAATCAACAAGATATTGAGGGACAGAGCCGATTTCCGCACTGGGAACATCTTCACCTGGCTCAGAGATGAGAGCATGCAGGCAGGACAACATTAGGGACGACTGAGGGAGCAGCACGCCCGGCTGCAGGGTTGCCGGAGGTTCCTATGACATCAGGAGGAGAAATGGAGGTGAATTCGATTCAGCGACGATAGAGGCAGCAGATATCCCTGTTGCTGCTGCGATAAATGTGCCACTATTGGCAGGAGAGTCCAACGGGGCTTTGGCCACTGCCAAACCGGTGAGCTCATCTTCGAGAGATGTGGTGACGAGGAGAAAGACTTTAAGTGCACAGCAATGGACTAGATTCCCTAGATGCTTTCGATAAGGAATCTAGTAATTTTTACAAAGCACCATATAACATTCGCTTTACCCATGAAAGAGAACATACAGAGGAGAGACCAGTCGAGAGGCAGGAGCCAGACAAGGGAAACGGAAGTGGACAAAAGGCGTCGAGGAACCAGCTAAGTATAAAAAGCATTTTGAAACGACAGAAGGATTGATTTTAAATTTATCTAGTGTTTCTTTAACGTTGCATCAATTGGCAGTCCTTGAGAAGGGACTGTCTTTCATACCCGAACCGCTCTTGTTTTGCTGATGTAATTCTAGACATAAAGACGCTTACAAGGAATTTAACACTGAAACTGATGTATAAGGGGAATGAATGTTGTGCCAGTACAAATGTGTTTGTTAGACCTAGTTCTTTATTCCCAGTGTTAACCCTATTGTCAATGCTTTTGAGAAATTATGCATCAGGGATATATATGATGCATGTATGACTATAGATACCCACCCAGAAGAAATGGATATTCTAATTTGAGTAAACAGGAAATCAAAGCTTTAAAGGAATTGGAGAATGATCAGCCTTGTTTTCAGACCAGCTGATAAAGGTGGACTCATTGTTGTACTTGATAAATGGTGGTATGAGAAGAAAATGTTGGATAGTCTAACAGATAGCTTATTTTATGAAGAATTAACCCTTCTACAAGTGAATAGCCATATAGAAAAAGTTATGGAATGTATTAAATCTCTTTTTCAACAATGTTTGATTGACAGGAAGTTGTTTGACTATTTTTGACTGCTAAACCACTGATACCTATTTTACAAGGTCTACCCAAGGTGCACAAATCCGCCTAGATCCACCTATGAGACCTATTGTCTCAGGTAGGTGGTGCACTGAGTCCATCTCTATATTCATTGAGAAACATCTGAGACCACTTTTGAATGACATACAGCATGTGCTTAGGGATACTGAACATTTCCTAAGGGATCTATACGATTTTTTATCCAAAGGTGTAGACCGTGGTTTTATGTTTGTCACCCTTGATGTAGTCTCTTTATTTACTGTGATTCCCAATGGAGCTGGGGTTAGTTTAGTCCGGCAGTTTTTGAGTGATTATGCATCTTATAATGTAGAACTAGTTGATTTATTGATTGTTCTCCTAGAGCTAGTTTTGGAACACAATATTTTCCTTTTGGACATCAGTTCTTTCAGACAGTGCAATGGGCTATGGGCACATCCTGTGCCAATAGCTACCAATGCAGTCATGGTAGTTTGGGAAGAGGACTACGTTTTAAAGGCCCTTTACACAGTATATTCGATTTTACCGTAGGTTTGTGGATCTATGTCTTTATTTTATGGGAGGGTGATGAAGACAGTCTTTGTAGTTTTTATCATCTATCAATGAGTCCACAACTTTTTACATTTCCACGATAGGATGTCCTATGAGGAGTTGGACTTCTTAGATGTGGCTGTTGTTAGAGATGAGACAGGGTCAGTCTACAGAAATTACACAGGAAGGATTGCCATGTCAATCATCTCCTACATCGCAATAGTGCACACTCCCTCATATTTTTAGGAATGTTGTCACTAATCAAGTTATGAGGGCCTCTAGACTTAGTGTCAGAGAAGTAGATTTTGACTGTGAATTAAGCAAAGTTATTGGCTATTTAAGAGAACGAGGTTATGATGATAAGATTTTAACACAACACGCACCTGTGGCTGTCCAGAAGTAAATAGAGAAGCAAGGCCTTACTTCTCTCAGAGGAGACATCATACAGATAAGCCCAAGGGAGATCTCACAAGTAATCCACTTAGAATGTGTTTGAAATATACATCTGATGTCAACAGATATACTGAAATCATTAAGAAACATTGGCAGGTTTTGTTGACAGATAGTAGCATAGCTGACATCATTGATACTGTCCCCAGGATTAGCTTTAGGAATGATAGATCCATCAAGAGGCGATTATGCTATCCCAGGGAGAATGCAATAGACAGAGAACACTCTGGCACCAGCCAGTGTGGGTCCTGTAACTGGTGCGGATATATAGACAGTAGTCTGTCTTTTAATCACCCTGACCAAGGGAAGGAATATTTTTTTCATGTTTCAGCCACCTGTGACACCAGACATGTTGTTTATCTTGCCAGCTGTAAGACATGCTCTATGTTTTACGTTGGCAAGACGGATAGAGAACGTATTAGGGAACACATTTACAACATTAGGAAAGGCAGCACCACCAATGCACTTGCCAAGCATGTTACTAATACTGATCAGACACATGTTTTTAGCTTCAGAGTTATTAGTTTAATTCAAGAGAGCTTAAGGCAAGGTGATATTCATAATAGGACTGAAAATTTAGAAGCAGTGTGGATTACTAAGCTGAGGAGTACAGAAGGGCATGGTCTCAATGAATGTATTCCCTTAAGACCTAGATTAAGAAGAAGGCCATTGAAAAGATAGTTTTTTGCTTTTTGTCTTTTGATATGTTGTTTTTAGTTTTTGATTTATGTATTAAAAGTATTAATGTAGCATTTTCATAGCTACGCACTGGAGTTTTTTATTCCTCATTTTAAGCATGTCATGTGTTTTTAAATATTGTAATTAAGGATTAAGGTCATGTGATATGTTTGATAGTATAAAAGGTGTGTATCTGTAGTGCTTGAATTACACCTGAAGAAGCTCGTTTGTGAAAGGGCTTGTGTTTTTGCACTAGTAAAGGCCTTTTTTGGATATTACAGCCATCAGCGTCTTATTTTTCCATTTTACTACAAGGACTTCACTTCTGGGACGCTTTGGTGTGTATTTGCCAGTTATTTTTTGCTGTTTTTAAATCCAAAATTAGTTTTTTTTCTGTCTTCATTTCTTAACACTTGTTTTTAAATGTTTTTTTTTTTCATATTTATTATTTATTTTATTTTATTTGCATTTGTTAACCGGGTTGGTCCAGCTGGGTAAGAATTACCCTTTTTCAGTGGAGACCCGAGGGGAAAAGCCCCAAACAGACATACAAATACATACGAATAGAGACAAATTAACAATATTACAGAGGAAAACAATATTATGGGTATGATGGATAAGAAAAACATGAGAATATGAGTAAGGTAGGCCAGAGGCATGCATGCAAAAGATTTATGAAAAGGTGTTCTGAGCAAGATCTCTGAATTAAGTTAAAGTCGGCAAAGAAATGATGATTTATTTGTGGAGTTAGTAGTGTGCGAGTTTTAGGTGGGAGCATGTGAAGGACATTCCCATTTGGAGGAGAGATGGGAGAGAAGCATGGATTTGAAATTGTTATGGTTAGGTATATTACGTAGTGGTGTGGGGATATTGTTCCATAGTTTGGCTATAGTATAGTAGTAGTTTACCAGTTGGGTGGATGGGTTTGTGTACATGCAGGAGGTTTTGGCCTGTGGATCTCGGGGTACGGGTAGGTGTGTAGGGTGTTAGAGATTTAGCAAGAGAGGGGCATTCTGCTGGTTTAAAGATGAGCTTGTGGGCTGTTGTAAGTTGTAGGTACTTTAGGTGGTTGTGGAGTTCTAACCAGTTTAGGGTGTGTAGGGAGTGACAGTGATGGGAAGAGTTCTTAGAATTGGTTGCAAATTTGAAGATTTTGTTGTAACAGGCCTCAAGTTTAGCACGGAATCTGAGTTGTAGGTTGGAGAATAGGGGAGCACCGTACAAGAGAGAGGGGAGAAGGAAGGTAGATGCAAGGGTATGACGGGAAGGTGAAGTAAGGTAGTAGTTGTGTCTGTAGAGGAGGCCTATTTTCTGGTGGGTTTTTTTGATTGCTGAGAGGATGTGGGAGTCGAATTTTAGGTTTTCATCGATGGTAATGCCAAGTAGTTTGGTACTTGGAATGATTTCAAGAGGAGTGTTATTGTGGCTTTTGATGGAAAATTGGACTTTGTGGAACTGGGAAGTTTTAGTGGGAGTAAATATCATTAGCTTTGTTTTGTTGGCATTTAGGGCCAAGTGATGCAATTGCATCCATGATTCAATTTTGGAGAAGGCTGTTTGGGTATTAAGTAGAAGTTTGGAGGGGCAGGAGGCTGAGCAGATGATAGTGGAGTCATCTGCGTATTGGATGACTGAGGCTTCAGGGATGGAGAGGTGAAAGTTGTTAATGAATAAGTTGAAGAGCAGAGGGCCAAGTACTGATCCTTGGGGAACTCCTGTGGGTGTAGGTAAGAAAGGGGAGGTTGACTCTTTCCATTGTACAGCTTGCTGGCGCGTGGAAAGGTAGCTGGAGAACCAGTCTAGGGTTGAGGGAGATAGATGCAAGTGTGAGAGCTGGGACAGGAGGAGGGAATGGGAAATAGTGTTGAATGCCTTTGAGAGGTCAAGAAAAAGAGAAGATACGTATTTGCCGCTCTCATGTGCTAGGTTGACTGTTTCGAGGAAGGAAATGAGGGCTGTCATGGTGCTGGGCCTGGGCGGAAGCCGTGCTGGGTGGGAGAGAGGAGTTTGTGCTGGATTAGGTAGGGCATGAGCTGGGAGTGGATGGCTTTCTCTAGAATTTTAGAGAGAGGAGAGAGTATAGCTATGGGTCTGAAGTTGGTAGTGTCTGTGTTCTTACCACCTTTGTGGAGAAGAATTATGTATGCATAACGCCAGGTGGTTGATACATAGGATTCCTGAATGGATCTATTAATGAGGATGGATATGGGATAGGCTATAGATTCGGCTGATATTTAAAGAAAATTTGCTGGAAGGTTGTCAGGGGCATTGCGGCATGGTTTTAGCTTTTGCAGTAGTCTTTTTATAGTATAGGTGGAGACAGGTTTAAGGGAGAATAGGGGGAGGAGGGGGTGAGAGAGAGGGTTTGGGGTGCAGGGTGAGGGGTTAGTAATGATGGATGGATTGGGGAAAGTGGAGGATAATTTAGCTATACAATCAATGAAAAATGTGTTGACGTTAGTGGCCGTTTCAAGACTTGAGAGGTTGGGATTGGGGCAGGGGTTGGAAGTATTACCAGGGTTGAGTATTGAAGAGATGGATGTCCAGAATTTCTTTGGATTGTTTGAGTGTTTGTATTGCAGACTGCTGTAGTAGTTTTTGTGATCTTTTGTTATTGATTTTTTGGCCAGGTTACAAAGATGTTTATATTCTTGGAGGGTGGTGGGGTTTTTCTGTTTTTGGTACAGTTTCCACTTTTTGTTTCTCTGAGTGATTATCAATTTAGTTTCTTGGGATAGCCAGGGGCAGGAATTTGTTTTGATACGTCTGGTTTGTAAAGGAGCTACTTTATCAAGTAAGGTAAGGAAGGTTTGGTTAAAATATGTGACAGCGTTATCTAGTGGAAGGATTTTCAGTGGGGACCAATTAGTAACCTTGAGGCATTCAGAGAAGATTTCGGGGTTGAAGGAAGATAGGTTACAGGATTGTTTGAAAATGTGTTGTTTTTCTATGTGTGAGGATAGGCGGTCAGTGAAGGCTGGTAAGTGGTCGCCTAGGGGGTCTGGTATTACACCAGCTTTCAAGATACAGTTGGGATGTGTTGTTAATATCCAATCTAAGATGGTACTGGAGGAACCATCTTTGTTTGGCCTAGTAGGGAGGTCTATTAGTTGGGTGAAATTGTAGAGGTTGATAGAGTGAGATGGGGTATCTATGAAGGAGGTCCAGTTAATATTTACATCACCAAGAATGTAGGTTTCATATTTGATGTTTGAGTTAAACCAAGAGAGGATGTCTTCCAGAGTTTTGGTATTGTCTCCGGGTGGGATGTAGATGGAGCAGATGCAGATGGATTTATAGTTGTTAAGTTTTAGAAAGCCTACAGTCATTTCTGCATTGGCAAATGTTGGGATGGGGTTGGTCAATGGAGTAAAAATGAGAGTGGAGGAGTAGATAATTGCTATGCCACCTCCTTTTCTATGAGTTCTATCATTGCGTATAATGTGGTAGCCTGGAGGTAGGATTTCATTATCTCTGATGGAGGGTTTGAGCCAGGTCTCAGAGACAGCGGTTATGTCTGACTGGTTGTAAGAGAGCCAGGCATGAAGGTTGGGGATTTTATTACGGAGGCTTTGTGCATTTAGGGTCATGAGGCAGATAGTCTTGTGTTTGTGTTGATTAGAACTTGGGTTAGGGTGGGTACTGGTAGGGGTTGGGCCTGGGTTAGGGTGGATGTCACCTGACAGAGAGAGTGAGATATGAGAGAGGAACTGATTGAAGAAAAGTAGAGGATAAAGGGAAGTATGTTTTTTTGGGGGGAGGGTTGTCTTAGAGAAAGTAGGGGTGAGGAGATGGTGATGTAGGGAGTAAGGAGAGTTTGAAAAGATTGGATGGGCTGGAGGAGTAAAGTTCTGGAGAGATCTGTGAATATGAGTGGGATATATCTGGGGGGTGTGAGGTGGTGGTGTGTGTGGTTAGAGGTAGGTATGTATTAGTGTGGAGGCTAAGTTGGGTAATGTAGGTTAGGGATATTAAAAGGGTAGATAGTAGTAGAGCTTGTTGTGGGAAGGTAGGCATTGTAGTATAGATGTGTGAGGTGTGGTGTATGTATGAGAGAGGGAGGGTGTGTGTATGAGACTGGTGTGTGTATGAAGTGCTACGCTCATCATGCAAACTGTAATGTTCCAAAGGTCGCTCTTTTTCTCTTGAAAGTCCACCAGTTTCACCAATGTAACCACCATGTCTTGTCCGCTGCTCTCGGACATTTGCATGAAAAGGTGACAATGACCTCTGCTTGTACTGATAATTGTGCATCAATCCCATATCTGAAGAATTACTGTTTTTCTTCTTCGGGTATACCGGTTCTACTTTCAAAGTACAGCAAACCTTGGGAATTTCCTCTGGAAGACCCAGTCTTAGCTTTCCTGGTCCCCATCTTGGTCCCTTAAAAAGTACAGAAAGCTTGTTGTAGAAACCAGGTGCGATCCAAAATGTATTCCAGATGTGAAGCAGGAGCTGAAACAGGTCAGCTGAGATGACTGTAGTGATGAGAGCATATGGACCATTCACCAGACCTCCACACACAATCAGCATAGCAACTGTGGCTCCAATTCCATTCTGACCGATATTGTTATACAGGAACAACATAGGAGCTGCTACAATGAGCATCACACAGCAGGTTGTCGCTTTCCCTGCCGTGTAGTTAGAAACTATACCTGCAATTATCCCACCTAAAATTCCTCCAAAATCAAAGAGCGTAGATATATCTTCAGCACCTTTTGAATTTAAATGTGCTACGTTGGGAATGAACAGTGGTAGCCAGTAAAGGAAGGTGTAGCTGACAAGCTTGGCAAATAGTAAGCAGAGGGAAAACTCCAACACACCTGGAATGTTAAGGGCACTTACAAAGCTGATGGCAGTGGGCTCTTCAGTGACAGTGCCCCGCTCTGTGGGTATGTTGATACTGCCCTCTGCTGCATGGTTCGGGCTCCTAAAGAGTTCCTCATCACTACCATTTCTGATTAATGGTGTCTGTTCAAGTCCTTCATAGTGTTGAGGAGGACAGCAATCCACATCTTCTTGACATTCCACTGTTGGCTGTGGTATGCTGTTATCTGCTTCACTGCCATCAGATGGACCTGCTGGCTGTGGTATGCTGTCAACTGCTTCACTGCCATCAGATGGACCTGCTGGCTGTGGTATGCTGTCATCTGCTTCACTGCCATCAGATGGACCTGCTGGCTGTGGTATGCTGTCATCTGCTTCACTGCCATCAGATGGACCTGTTGGCTGTGGTATGCTGTCATCTGCTTCAGTGCCATTGGATGGACCTGATGACTGTGGTATCACTGATTCGCTTCTTATAGCAACAACTGTCTTTCACCAGCTAACCTTACTCGGCAAATTAGTAGGTCAGCTTAAGTCATCAAATAATTGTAGTTTCATTTCTTTCTCATTTTAAATCATCCAACTTTCTGCACAGTGATATTGAACTGCGATTTATCAATTAAGTGATAAAGTGTGTCTGTCCTTTTAGTACTATAATATACAGTGTGCATTTGGCAAGCTTTATTTTTTATGGCTACTTAGCTGTATTGCCTTTACCTAGAAAATGATTTTGTTTGCACGTGCTGCTAGAAAGAAAGTTCTGGGCCCCCTGAGAAAGAATGCCAGAAGCTCTGGATTAGGTGTGCACATGAGATGTTTCACTCAAGATTTTTAAGCTGCACTTTTAACACTAAGTGGCCTCATTTACAAAGCTATTCCAGTCAAAAGAGATTTGTTTCTTTAGTGTTTCATATTGAAATATGTAGCATTGTTAATACTTAGTTATGGTATTTCAGTTATTTTAATATTTATATTGCTTTATTTTCTGGTTAAGATTGCATTATTCATATTTAATGTCAGAACCTATTTCATGTTGCTCACTGAATTATAAAAGTTTTACTACTAAGCATCATATTTTTACTTTATGAAGGAGTACTCTTCAGTGTTAGTGCTATTTGGCATAGTCTTGAATTAGAGAATATAAGTTATTATCTTTGTTTTCACCTTTGGATTATGGTTTTAATGAATTATCACATTGGAGATATGGATATTGCTATGGTGCTAAACTGTGATATAAAGCATTTAGTGACATTAGGGTTAGGATAGGGTTCGAGTTAGGATTTTGTCTTTACAAAATAATTCCGGTGACATTTGCTTAACAGTGATCTACTTGCTACATTGTAATTTAGATGACATTATTTCATACCTGTTAATTGTCTAATGAGTTATTTCAAAGAATGCCAACTAGGCCATTACATTAGATCTTGGTTATAAATGGCCTTCATCACAAGTAATTATTTTGGAATAACTTACATGATAGGGATTGTACCAGGATTTTACTAATAAAGGATATTCTCTGGCATAATATGCGTCCCTATTTGATTAAAAATTCATCTCACATTTTTTTTTAAATAACAGATACCACCAGTGACAACTTACCAATATATTTCTGTAGCTAGGAAATAATAGTAGCACAAATGAAAAAATAAATGGTTTGGTTATTTATGGGTTTCAGATCAGATGAAATTTTCCTATTAATGGAAATATGGGCTGGTATGAATTTTCTAGAGTAATAATTTGGCAATGACAGTTGCTATTTTAAATGCTCCTTTTGCAAATCATATGGATCTGACCATTTCTTTGAAGGTGATGCAAAAATCTAAAACATAGTATGTGGTTGTATTTGGAAATTATGACTATGACTTATCATAACTGTAAATTATATAAATAGTTTCCAAAGGACAAGTTCTGTAAAGTGTAGACCATATTTAAAATTATTACAATACATATAATTAAACATTAACAATTGTGTACTAATTTGCAGACATGTAAATAATGTATGGCTATATGATTGGCTAGACAGAGGGACCGAGCTAGTAAAGATGTGCAGCAGGTAAGGGTGATAAAGGATAATGAGGGAAACGTACTCACAAGCGAGGAGAGTGTGTTGAGCAGATGGAAAGAGTACTTTGAGGGGTTGATGAATGAAGAGAATGAGAGGGAGAGAAGGTTGGATGATGTGCAGATAGTGAATGATGAAGTGCAGTGGATTAGCAAGGAGGAAGTAAGGATAGCTATGAAGAGGATGAAGAACGGCAAAGCTGTTGGTCCAGATGACATACCTGTGGAAGCATGGAGGTGTTTAGATGAAATGGCAGTGGAGTTTTTAACTAGATTGTTTATTGAAATCTTGGAAAGTGAGAGGATGCCTGAGGAATGTTGAAAAAGTGTTTTGGTACCGATTTTTAAGAATAAGGGTGATGTGCAGAGCTGTAGTAACTGCAGAGGGATTAAACTGATCAGTCACAGCATGAAGTTATGGGAAAGAGTAGTGGAAGCTAGGTTAAGAAGGGAGGTGATGATTAGTGATCAGCAGTATGGTTTCATGCCAGGAAAGAGCACTACAGATGCAATGTTTGCTCTGAGAGTGTTGATGGAGAAGTACAGAGAAGGTCAGAAGGAGTTGCATTGTGTCTTTGTGGATTTAGAGAAAGCATATCACAAGGTGCCTAGAGAGGAGTTGTGGTATTGTATGAGGAAGATGGGAGTGTCAGAGAAGTATGTAAGAGTGGTACAGGATATGTACAAGTGTAGTGTGACAGTGGTGAGGTCTGCAGTGGGAGTGATAGATGCGTTTAAGGTGGAGGTGGGATTACATCAAGGATCAGCTCTGAGCCCTTTCTTATTTGCAATGGTGATGGACAGGTTGACAGACGAGATCAGACAGGAGTCCCCGTGGACTATGATGTTTGCAGATGACATTGTGATCTGTAGTGAGAGTAGGGAACAGGTGAAGGAGACCCTGGAGAGGTGGAGATATGCTCTAGAGAGAAGAGGAATGAAGGTCAGCAGGACTAAGACAGAATATATGTGTGTGAATGAAAGGGAGGATAGAGGAATGGTGAGGATGCAGGGAGTAGAGGTGGCTAAAGTGAATGAGTTTAAGTACTTGGGATCAACAGTTCAGAGTAATGTTGAGTGTGGAAGAGAGGTGAAGAAGAGAGTACAGGCAGGATGGAGTGGGTGGAGAAGAGTGTCAGGAGTGATTTGTGACAGACGAGTATCAGTAAGATTGAAAGGGAAGGTCTACAAGAGGGTAGTGAGACCAGCTATGTTATATGGGTTGGAGACAGTGGCATTGACAAAAAGGCAGGAGTCAGAGCTTGACGTGGCAGAGTTGAAGATGTTAAGATTTACACTGGGTGTGATGAGGATGGACAGGATTAGGAATAAGTATATTAGAGGCTCAGCCCAGGTTGGAAGGTTTGGAGACAAAGCCAGAGAGGCAAGATTACGTTGGTTTGGACATGTGCTGAGGAGGGATGCAGAGTATATTGGGAAAAGATGCTAAGGATGAAGCTGCCAGGTAACAGGAAAAGAGGAAGGCTTAAGATAAGGTTTATTGCTGTGGTGAGAGAGGACATGCAGGTGGTTGATGTGACAGAGCAAGATGCAGAGGACAGGAAGAAATGGAAACAGTTGATCTGCTGTGGCGACCCCTAATGAGAGCAGCCGAAAGAAGAAGGTTATATGATGAAGGGCCAGATTTGTAAAGTTTACATCTCACTGTAACCAGTTTCCCATTCAGAGACCACCCTATCATGGTGCTTTACCATGATGATGAGCATCACCACAGTGGGTGGTCTTTGTGGCATTTAAAATGCTAATGAGGCAGTCTGGGGGAGTGGCCAATGTCTTCACCTATGAAATGTCTTCATGTGCATAAAGTAACATGACCACTCATGTTAATTAACATGTCCAAAAGCTTGCATTCACCCATTGCAGTTGAGGTATGTGTTGAGGAGTTTAGCAGACAGGTAGTGTTGGTATGTTTGTGCATGTGTGTATGTGTGGGGTTGCACGTGCGAGTGTATCTGAGAGTATGGATCTGCCTGGGAGGATTACTTAGGGGGTAGAGAAAATGTGTGTGTGTGTGTGTGTGTGTGTGTGTGTGTGTGTGTGTGTGTGTGTGTGTGTGTGTGTGTGTGTGTATATATATATATATATATATATATATATATATATATATATATATATATATATATATATATATATATATATATATATATATATATATGTGTATATATTTATGTATGTATGTAGGTATATGTATATATATCTGGATGATTTTTACATTTCTGTCCTTCTTGGCTGCTGTGTGTTCCTAGCTCCTTGTGCTTGCCCAGTACCATGTAAGTGTTTAACTGGTTATAGATTTTCATTTCAAATACATTGTTGTGTATGAATACTACTGCTTGCAAACATGAACACTTTTAAAGGTCCTCTGTGTATTTAGCATTGTACATCTGATGAAACATTGCCAAATTCCACATTAATGCTGCTCACTTATGCATGCAGGTTACCAGATACAAATTGTGTTGTTGCTCATTATATTTTATTAGTTTAACCTAGCTTTGTGAATAAAGGTCCCACATGGCTGTGCTTTGTGACTAGTTGGATTGGCTAATATTCGGAATATCTTAATCTGAGTTGTTAGCATAGCCGCCGATAAACCTACTAAATGGCTTTATGTATTGCTAATGAAACATATGTTAACAGAGTTCAATTCAGCTCAAATAGCCACAGAAAAGTATTATATACAATTTAAATGCAAAATATATGTAGGTGTTTAGAGATACAGGTTTGCAAAGGATACTGTATTGTACCTAATGGGTTTTAGCTTCAAATAACCCATTTTATCGACAATTAGCTGGTATTGGAAATAAATACACCACACATAATGCCATTTAGTGGTAAGCTGGTACTGGTAATAAATACACCACAAATACTGCCATTTTAGTGATACTTGATTACAAAAACATTGTAGTGAAAAAAAATTTAGCTTGGTATAATCTGCTTCTATTGGCGATTAGCTGGCATTAGAAACAAACATGCCTTACAAGTTGTTAATTTAAAGATACAAGATTATAAAGGACTTCGTACTGCAACAAAAGACTCTTACCCTGTAATAACCTGTTGTATTGGCAATTAGCTTCCATTGGTAACAACTGCGCCATACATGTAGGTAGTACTGTGCCATTCTAGTTGCGAACTTTGTTATTGTTGTTAGTAAGGTCTTTTCTAGCACATAGTTGTATTAATGATTATTAGATTATTGTCTAAGCTTTTTAAATCTGTTTTCTGCTAATTGTGCTTTTATCCTACACTGCTAGAAACTGCAGATGTGCATGAAGAGAGTTGTATTTGTTACTGTGGTGCCTTCTCAAGTCTATAAACTGTAATATTGAGTTCTCAAATATATCCACTCTTTTAACTGTCCCACCCCAATATACCTTTAAAACAAACTGAGAAAAGCTGTTAATAAATATAGTAGCATTATAATGTTCAGCTGCAGAGTTTTCCAATATATCAAACTTGCTTTTGTATCCCCCTTTACTGATGCTCACCATCTAACCTACCGTTTTTTGTCTTTATAGCCCCTCAATATATCCAATTGCAGCTCTCCTATTTTAGCCACTGTGAAAAACCTGGACCAGCCATAACCATCTTTGTCCTCTTGCCCAGTGTATACTGCTGATAAATAGAATTATCCAGCAACCACTCTTAAGTATGTGCTATCTTGCCCACTTGTAAGACTATTGTACTAATCTGTTAAACTTACTGGGTGGTTGTTGCTATAGCAGTCACAGAACCCAGCAGCCTAGAAGAAAAGAAGCTTACCACACTTCCCCCTAAACTTTTTTATTTGCACTACTGTTGGCTTTGTTCCTGACCTTGCTCTAGTACCCCCTGACCCACCTATCTTATTCTATAATATTTTTGTGTCTGCAGCCTGCTGACTCTTAGTTGCTATCTAGTGTAGATGTGATATCTGTGCATGTGAGGTCTATTTCTTAACCTCTATCCATTAGTTTTTACTATCTCCTGTAGCCACTGCTCTTTTTATCTCTCATTTCTTCTCTATCATTAAAACTACTCACTCTACCTCCCCCATCCCCTTCTATTCAAATCCTTGCTAGCTGACCGATTGTTTTCCAAGGTGATTTCCTGGCCTGGGTGTAGGCCCCACTCTGCTTGTCTACCCTACCCCATTCCCATCCACCCCTAATATCCTGTAATTTATACTCATCCAAACCACACCCATCAATGATCTCATACTAACTTACAGCCAATCTGCAATCTCCACCACTTTGGCAATTATAAGTTAATTAGACTTCCATCCCGCCACTTATCTCAGCTCATTACTCTCACCTGAGAATACATACTACCAGGGCATTAACTCCTGCTCCCATCTATACTCATACTCCCTTACTATCTTATTTCCTACACTACCTTATTCACCTTTATTCCCTGTTTAGTTTCACCTTATAAACCATAGCCATTACAATACATATCCCCATTCATTTCTAAACAAACACAATACCCCCTTCTAATAGTCTTCCTTACAGCAGAAAGTTTTACTATCTTATTTCTTACTATACCAGTAGTTCCCCCAGCCCCTCCTCCAAACTACGTACTCCAACCATGCCCTCTCCTAAGCTGTTCTTATTACACACAGTTACTTTAGTCTTACTTTCCCTTGCCACACACTTGTCCTCCTACCAGTCCCATCATCTTCTCCTTTACCCCTCTCCAACTTCACCCATAAATACTGCCCTCTGGCAAAGAAACTTAAACTTTCATATCTCTCCTCATCTATTTGTCCACTGTCATACACTGCTCTTTTCACTAAGGTACTTCCAAATACATAACTCCACTAATACACTTTATATACAAAACAAAGTTATCTCCAAAATAAAATTTCTTATTCTGCGCTCACTTACCCAAATTAAACTTCAGTCTGACATCCATCCCATCCCAGGCCCTGTTATCACCACTTTACCAAACCAACCTCCCAGTCCAAACACAGTTACTACCATCCCCTCAACACCTACCTCACCTCTAAAAAAAAATATGTCAGATCATCTCTTTATAAATGTTAACATTAAAGGCCTACTAAGAAAAGTAGATGAATTTCATGCAGCCATGACACTATTCCCCAGATATAGCTATTGTAAAGGAGACTTGGCTTAAACCCCATATTACATCTGAGGAAATACTCCTTGATGGGTGTAACATCATTAGAAAGGATAGATTAGCTAAACATGGTGGGGGCATTGCCATCCTATAGAAAGAAACCTTAAAGTAGTTCATTAGTAGAAGTTCATTACCTAGATGCAACCATAAAGGGAATAAAGGGAAGGCATTTAAAAACTAGTATACACAGAAAATGTAAAGAAGCAAATTTTGTTTTACATGGACAAAGTTGTCACCCTCCACACACCATAAAATCCATTCCATATGGAGAATTCCTTAAGGTCAAAAGGTTATGTAATGACCCAGTGGAAGTAAAGTTGGAGATGAAAGAAAATTTTAAAAACATTTGTGAAAGGGATTATAACAAGGAAGAGGTAAGGAAGGAAGTTATTAGTAGAAGCAATAGCAAAAAGAGATATAATAGGGAAAAACTGAACAGGAATGCATATATTTCATATCAACTTATACCTTATTCTCTGCGATGGTTATAGACCAAGTTAAGTATTTTTGGAATATGTTAAAAAGGAATGTAGATTTTTATACAAAATAAAAAGATCGGATTTTCCTTTAGAAGAGGTAGAAGCATAAAAGATGTTTTGGTCCATGGAAAATTCAGGATGCCTTCAATAATAAATAAAAAAGGAAGTGAATATTAGAGGGACATTTGCTTGCGGCAAATGTAGTATTTGTAAATATGTACTGAAGGATTTCATAAGGATCAATGGTAAGAAATTTCAAACTAGTGGTATATTTAATTGTAATACAGAGGGAGTAATATATGGCATAAAATGTCCATGTGAAAAATTCTACATGGGGGAAAGTAAGAGATGCTTCTCCAGTAGGCTGAAAGAACATGTAATGGATATCAAAAAGAACAGACAAACTAGTCCCATTGCAATTCATTTTAATGAGTGTCATAATGGGAACCCAGAAGGGATGCAAGCCACTGTATTAGATAGGATGGAAATTGATAGTTTCATGACTAATTATGAAGTGAAAAATTTATTAAGAAAAAAATAAACTATGTTAAAGTTTGATACTATATGCCCTAGGGGCGTGAATCAGGAATGTAGCTGGAAATGCTTGTTATGAGCTTAAATTAATGTTATGATTGTTTAGTTGTTTTATTTAATTGTTTTATTGAATAATTATATTATGAAATTGGTGTATAAGGGAGGGGAAAAGAATATGGAGTTATACTCTGTTAAAGGCTGTAATAGCTGAGGCGCTAGAGTCTTTTGCATTATTTCTATAATAAAAGCATTTTGGTTTGGACTTCATTGGCCTTCTGTTTGTGGTGACAATATCCTAGTTTTTTCGTGAAGTGGTTCCATTAAAACCTCAAAGTAGTTCAGCTTAACTCTAACCCACCTAGCCTCCATAATGCGGATATTTTAAATGCCAGGACTGACATAAACCAACACAAATCAATAGTTATCATAGCTATCTACCTTCCTCCAGCAAATAATCTGCAAAATATTGAAAACATACTTGAATGGGCTTCCACTAACTTTAACCATGAAACAGTAATACTAGGTGACCTTACCCTGGACTGGCTCACATGCTCCTCAAATACACCAACAAATTTTATAAACCTATACAACTTCCATCAAAATATACAGCATCCTACAAGAATAGACAAGCATACAAACAGGGATTCCACCCCAGATTGGATTCTAACTAATAAAACTAACATCAACTATGAATCGGTCTATCTCCCTGACACATTAAGTGATCACTACCCAGTATGTAAGAAATAACACAAATAATAATAATATCACTTAAAGCTACGTCCAAAATAAAAAAAAACAATTTTCTCTATCTACCTTCCAGACTCTCTTAAAATAACAAAACTGGGCTCCCTAAAAACCCTGCAACTAGATCATGCAGTCCAATATTTCATTCATTTATTTATTTTATTTAACATTTGTTGACCGGGAAAGTCCAACTAGGTTCCACAGATCCTGTTTTCAGTGGAGGCCTGGGGAGAAACGCTCCAGAAGCATGTCTTTAGAATGTGGGAGGAAACTGGAGTACCCAGAGGAAACCCACGCGAATGCAGGGAGAACATGCAAACTCCACACAGAAGGCAACCCAGCCAAGAATCGAACCAGAGAACCTCTTGCTGTGAGGCGACAGCATTAACCACTGCACCACTTTAATGACATTTTCCTACAAATCTTAAATAAACTTGCCCTGCTCAGGAAAATTCATTCCAAAACTAAAAGACTCCCATGGTTAGCAAAAGAAATAATACAGCTACTCAGACAAAGAGACAAAGCATGGTCCCACTATCATTCTAACAATAGTCCAACAACTTAGAAATCAAGCTAAGAAACAAATCAAAATAGACAAAAAACATACTTTCAAACTTGCCAACTAAAATATCAAACAAATCCACAAAAATTCTGGCAATCAGTCAACTGTCTTCTAAAACCTGGCAAACCCACTAACCCACCTCCTACTACCAATAATACTATTGACCCTGCTGCATGCCAGTTTAATTCCCACTTTATTAAATGTATAACCTCCCTATTACATAACACTTCTACCCCACCCCTGTCTGTTCCCACTCCATCTGGTCCACCATAAACCCAATTTAGACTAGAAACCATTCAAGCAAGCTATATACAGGGCTTACTATCTAAAGTAAAGTCATGTAACCTCACCGCTGACCAGTTACCAGGTGAGTTTCTGAAATTAGCTGCCTCATCTATTGCATAGCCCATATCAATCTTAATTAACCGCTCTATTACTGAACAATATTACTGAACAATATGTACATACCATATGGAAAATATCTCATATCATTCCACTGCATAAAGGAGGCCCCTCTAAAGGCATATTTAATTACAGACATATAGCCATACTCTCACCCCTAGCAAAAATCCTAGAAAAGTGTGTCCACAAACAAATAATTGATTACTTCCAAACAACCAACCTCCTGTCTGTTACACAGCATGGTTTTAGACCAAAACACAGTACTAGTACAGCCCTCATTAGCTTTACCAACTCAATAAATCATCTAAAAAATAACAAGCAACTTGTTTCTGCTACCTTTCTTGACATGTAAAAAGTCTTTGTCACTGTATCACATCAAATCATCCTAAACAAACTTGTGAATTACAACCTTTGCCCTGAGGCCCTAAAGTGGTTCCATAGCTACTTCTCATATAGGCAGCAAGACACCCTATGGGATAATAAACTCTCCCCCCGCCTCCCTATCAGTGTAGGAGTACCCCAAGGATCGATTCTAGGACCACTACTCTTTACAATCTTTACTAATGATCTTGCAACAGCTGCTAGTCCTGCCAAAATAATTCAATATGCAGATGACTCCTCGCTTATCTGCTCCACATCAACAATAGAAACACTTCAAGAAGAAAACCCAGACTGCCCTTTCACACATTGAAAAATATCTAGCAGCCCATCAACTTATACTAAATCCCAATAAAACAAAGCATATGGTCTTTTCAAATCCTTCCTTACTTGCCAATAGCCAGCCACTATCTATTTTCTCTTCAAATGCCACTAAAATAGAACCTGTTGAACACACTAAACTTCTTGGGGCTACCATAGATAATGGATTGAAATTTGACAAACACATAGCACAGACTGTTAAAAAAGTTCATATTAAACAGAGCAAAACCTCATCTCTCAGACCATGCTACACCGGCCACAGCAGGAACCCACTTGCTATCCTCACTTCTCTATTGTTCCCAAACATTTACAAACCTTTGTAAAACTGAAATAAACAACCTTGAATCCTGCTATAACAAGATAGCCAAATTTGCAACTAACCTCTCCCAAAAAACACATCACTTTGCTGCCCTAAAACAATTAAATTAGTTAGAACTCCCAAACTTACTCAGCCTAAACCAATTATCAACAACTCACACAGTAATGTATTAACCTGATCACTGCCCAGCCCTAACTAACCTTGTCCAGCCTTACAAAAACCTTAACTCTTTTAGGACAGCTGACAAAGTCCTGCTTAAGGTAAATACATCTCATAACTTTCATGGTGACTCCTTATACTGTCACAAAATTACAAAGGTCTGGAACTCACTCCCTCAACAAATTCTCTCAACTGAACATACAAAAAACTTCAAGCGAGAACTGAGGCTATATCTCCTATCCCATTGGCTATGACCATGCTCTGCTCCAGACTAGCCTATACCCCCCTTTTTTCATCTACTATTCTGACCACAGCTCTCAAACATTTGAAGTAGACACCCCAATTTAATAAAAATATTGTAAATTGTTAAATTATATATTATATCAATGCTTTTACTGTTTTTAATTTATCCTATGTTTTATGTTATTCACCATAGATTACTACTAGGCTAACTGTCCTTGTGGGCCATTTTAAGCGTAGACAATTATCCCATGTGAGAATCAAACCCTGCACCTTGTGTCTATAAGGTAAGCACCTTAACCATTAGGCCACCCTCCCAACCCAGCCATGTTTTCTTACTGCCTTATTTGTAAAAACTGCATCTCTTGTAACCTGTACAAGCATTAGTTTAAGATCTGCATGTCACACTGGTGCTTTATTTGTAATAACTGCATCTCTTGTAACTTGTAACCTTTTCGTGCTTCTATTTATATTGTATAACTATGTTCATTGGAGCTTTTCCTCCCCGGGTCTCCACTGAAAAAGGACTTTTTGTCCAGTGGACACTACCCGGTAAACAAATCTAAAAAATAAATAAATAAATACTTAAATAAATCTTATGTTTTGCTCTATTTGGATCTATACAATTAGTATTAATTTTTCTGATTCCTGACTACTGAGCTGCTTATTTGTTTATTTAACTGGTTGATTCTGTCATTCAGGAATTGTGTTTTTACTGACACTACCACTGCAGCTATGTTGTCTCTATGCTACTAAAACCTAGTCTTTGAGTTAGAAACAGTATTTACTGACTTAGCACTACAGTTGTCTCTGCTACTGCTTCAGCTGTGCTGTTGTGTTCATTTTCCTTTTTCTTGTATGCACAGAATAATTGGCTGATAAATGTATTGTGCATGATTTATTAACCTGTTTCCAAACTAAGTTATGGCACTGTGATGTGATTACTGTTGAAGCACTCTCAAACTGTAGCAGTAGCATCTATTCTCCTGCTTTATCCACACTATCCTCAGATTTGTATCTTTTACACCCTCCTATCCCCTAATTACTTCATTTGACCTGTCTTTGCCTCCTACTAGCTTCATCCTCTCTTTTTTTCTCTCTCTTCAGAGCACACTCAAGCAAATCTGCAGTCTGTGGCTACCACTCCAGCCATACAGTATAAGAAGGAATCAGTACTGCAAACTAAACAAGGATATACATTTTGAGCCTCAAGAGCAGGGTCAGTCCACCCAGGCATTCTACTTGTATGTTTTATGAGAGTGAAGCTATTGCATTAGCAATATTTCTTAGTAGTTTTCAGCTTGCTAATAAAACTGACTGTTGTAGCCTTGTGTCCCCCCCCCCGCTAGTACAGTAATCCTAACTGTCCAATAGACAGTATACATTTAATTCACATCTCTGTGACTAAATTAACCATCAAGCAGCCCTCTCAGTGCTTTCTGCCTTAGTTTGTATCACTTGGGAGGCCCACCTGTTTATTTGCATCTCTATGCATTCCCCTTCATTGCTAATGTATCTCCCTAATCTAATCTGTGCACAAACTGGTTACTAATCAGCAAGTCAATGTGAAGACACACTCCCAACCTTAACTTCACTCTCATAAAACATACAAGTAGAATGCCTGGGTGGACTGACCCTGCTCTTCACATGCCGACCCCACCCTCTGCCCAGAAAACCACAGTGAAAAACTTCTCTAAAGCAAATTTCACACTCCTCAAAACTGAGATGGAATCCTTCAAAGCCCCTGGGCCTGTGGAAAATATGGCCCAGACTGCAGAATCCTTTATAAATGCATTCTATGAACACCTTCAGGAATGCATGGATCATGCAATCCCAAATAAAACCAAGACCCAATCCTCCAAAGGCAGATGTCCTGTCTGGTGGACCCCAGCCATAAACAAACTATACAATAGAAGGAGGAAGCTACTACATGATAGAGCAAAATCCAAAAAAGGGAAGGCATCTCTGATCAATATTAGCAAAAAACTACGGGCACTCATAAAATTGTCTAAGGCCAGCTTTGAGAGAAAAATTGCACAGGACACTAAGGATAATCACAAGGCTTTCTTTAGTTATGTTAGGAACCTGGGTGGGAATTCCCAGATATGCTCAGAATTAGTCCAAAATGACAAAAATACACCAAACCCACAGACATTGCCAACATCCTAGCTGACAGGTTCAGTGCAAACTCCCCCCACCAAAAGGGCAAATATCTATCCCAGCAGAGTGCTGCCCCTGACATCTCAGATGCTCAGGTAAGAGCCGCCTCTCCAAAGCAAAAACACAGCATCAATGGGACCAGACGGTGTCCCGGCTGGCCCTACATGAACTCCAAGAAGAGCTAAACCCAAACATAAAACTACTGTTCAATCTCAGCCTTAATACAGGATATGTACCCAAAGAGTGGTGTACAGCAACAGTGGTCCCTCTCCACAAAGGTGGTGCCTCAACGGATCCTGGAAACTATCGCCCCATAAGCCTGACTAGCTTGGTCTGCAAAGCTATGGAAAGGATCATCATGGACCTCATAAATAAAGATATTGGGGACCTACAGACACTGGATCCTACCCAGTTCGGCTTTGTTAAGGGCAGATCCTGCCTCTTAAACCTGGTCAGTTTCTTTGAAACAGGCACCAAGGCCATTGACGAGGGGAAGGTGGTCCACACAGCCTACCTGGACCTCACAAAAGCCTTCAATACTATACCCCACTCGGGCATTATAGATAAGCTCACCAGCTTAAATATAAACCCCTATGTCATTAGATGGGTTGCAAACTGGCTCAAGGACAGAACCCACATGGTTAGAATTGCTGGAGCCATGTCAGACTCCAAACCAGTTACAAGTGGCGTCCCACAAAGCTCAGTCCTGGGACCTCTCTTGTTCAGTATATATTTCTCGGAGGTACAGACCAACACGGAAGGACTGTGACTGACCAAGTTCGCAGATGACTGCAAACTGGGTGCCATAATCGACTCTCCAGCTGACACAAGCATCCTCCAAAAGGGCCTCATAGAAACAGACAACTGGTGCCAGAGCCATGGTCTCAAGCTAAACGCCAAAAAGTGTATAGTCATCCCCTTTGGCAAAAACAAAGTGCCCACAAATTACCACATAGGTGGTACTCCATTAAGTACAGAAGAAGTAATTAGGGACCTGGGGACCCAAGTTGATAGCAATCTCTCATTTGACAACCACATGGCCAAAGTGGTTAGAAAAACATTTTATATAGCCCACCTAATCATGAAGAGATTCACATCTAGATCAGGGTAGGTCAGCATGCCTCTTTACTCATCCCTCATCAGGCCCATAATTGAGTATAATGCCCCTTTTGGGATGTACCTTACCAGACACCTGCAGCAACTGGAAAGACCCCAAAAGTACCTCACCAAGAGGATCAAAGGGCTCAAACAGATGCCATATGCTGCCCTGTTAAAGAAACTCCAGCTCTACTCAGTGGCATATGGCCTGCTCAGAGGCAATCTGTGCTTGACGTATAAAGCCATGTCCAACCCGGAATTAATGGACATACTGCACCTCAGAAAATCCAAATCCCATCGAGCTATGCGCTCGAGAGACTTGAACCTCAGCACTGAAATAAATAGGACATGCTGGAGAGACAGATTCATAACCCAGAGGCTCCCTTCACTCTGGAATAAAATCCCAGTCCAGGTTAGGCAGAGTCCCTCATTGACTCTCTTCAAGAGGAATCTTGATGAGTGGATGGGAGATCGTAGGTTTACCCCGGGTATCACCTCTGTGTCACTATTAGACAGAGGCACAGTATACTAACCTCAAAAAAGGGCATAGCAAAATTAATTTAAAATGGGTGGCGAAAGCCAAATACACTCTGGCTAGGTTTATAAATGCCCTAGGGCAGATAACCTAGTATGAACCTATGAACCTATGAATACACTTTGCTGTCTCTTCTCCTTCACTTTACAGGTAGTTTGAATTATTACTTACCCCCTCTGAGGCCTTCACTTATTTCCACTGATTGCCTCTCTGGTTTCTTTGCATTCCACCTGGTTTACACCCCTTGTGCTATCTCCCTCCCCCAATACAAAGTCTATATTAGACTCCTGCTGTGCATGGAGCCATCTTTAAATTTCTAGTCTCCCACCAGGACACAAGTGCTCCTCAGCAATTACATTCTGCTTGCCGGTAAGCCATTAGACCTCAGGAATTTGTTTTAAAAGTGTTCAGATTTGTAAAGTAATACTTACGTTTTCTTTTGTCTTGGTTGGCTCTGCCCCACTCCGTTTGCCCTCGCTAATGTTCGGGCTCTCTCCACTCCCCTGCCCTGCCCCCTATTCCCTCCCACCCCCACTACCTCTACATTTATAGTAATCACAGCCATACCCACAGCTCACGCTCACATCACCTCCACCAATCACAGCTCCTCAAGTCATATCACATTATACCACAACAACTTGCTCCACACAAAATACTCCCAATCACTCTTATTCCCACTAGGCATTTTTTACATCACCCACACTACTTCCCCATCCACATATAGTGCAACCCTATAATTCCTATTCAGACCCCCCCACCTAGAAACAACTTAATCTTTATAACCATGACTATCACGCAACTAAGTCTAGTCTGTCTTCTCATAATTCTTTACAACACCACAAGTTATCACTCTAGCAATATCCCTAAACTTAGTAGCACAACAATGCATTATGCACTCTCTTATACAGACACCGCACATTATAATAATATCTGCCCACAGTTATTCAAGAACTACATAACGGACCAATTCAGGACTAAACACATATGCTCTCATTCCTACTCAGAGAGTCCATTCTCTGACGTTTAAAACTACCTTACCAAAGCCCAACTTATCCACAATCCAAAGAAAACTCAGCTTATTATTATAACCAGTTCTAACAAAAACGCTAACAGTCAATTCACTATCTACTCCACTAATGCTATTCCAATTGCTCCAGTGGCACAGGCTAAGTATTTTGGGAATAACCGTAGACTCCCACCTAAAATTTGATAGTCATCTCAACTTAAATATTAAAAAAGTACATGCCAAACTGGGGTCGCTCTACCATATCAAACCATTTCTTACCAACAACACAAGATCAGCCATTGCTCGCTCCCAACTTCTATCCACCCTACTCTATGCATCTCCCATTCTGACTAATCTCAACAAAACTGAAATAAGCAAAATGGAAGCCTGCTATAACAGAATTGCCTGCTTTGCTGCAAATTGCTCATATAGAACTCATCACTGTACTGCTTTGAGACATCTCCACTGGCTTGAACTGCCCAACCTCCTAACCTACAATCAGCTCTGCCTCTGTCATTCTGTCTATTACCTCCCCAACAAGTGCTCTGCCCTCAAAAACCTAGTACAACATCACTCAGCCAAAAGGCCTCTTAGATCATCAAGCAAACTACTACTAGAAGTCACCAACAGCTACAATAGCTTTGGAGATGCACTATATAGTAGTTCAGTGGCTAAAAAATGGAACTCTGTCCCTACAAGCATTCAAAACACATCATCCAAAGCCTCCTTTAAAGACCTCATCAGGCAACATCTCAAGGAAAGTTGTCAGTGCCATGATTGCTCCCCAGGCTAGTGAAAGTGGATAACACATACATACAAAATCTAGAGCACTTGATAATAGTTTTCCATCTTACTCACAAACACTGGCTAATCTGCAATGTATGTACTGTATATGTGTACTATGTATGTATTCTACCTATGTTCCAAATTTCAGCTGTACACAACAAATCTATTAATTACCTTTATTTTTTAAATTAATATTTTTTTGTTTGTTCTCTACATTGTAACTATTTATGTGCCGCATACCACTGTAAAAACATGTCTCCTGTAATTTGTGTGTATACTGATCATGTCTAAAAACTAAATGTGTCTGTAATTTTTCTGTGTGGAGCTTTTCTCCCCAGGCCTCTGCTGAAAAAGGGACTTTTCGGCTCAGTCAGACACCCCCGGTTAACAAATGTAAAATAAATAAATAAATAAAATAAATGAGTATGTCCATGAGAGCATGAAAGACATGGGGGAAGGGGAACACTAGACACCTGTTTAAATACATTCCTTAAAGGCATTTATAAAAAATTAACAAAGTTATGCCGCACTTAAGATGTGGGTCTTAGGGGAACGCTAGACACCAGGCAGATTCAAATCCCATATTCTTGCACCACACACAGCAGGTATTAGCCATCTGCACTGCCACTAGATGCCAAAGATATTGTAAAATACTGCCTAAGTTTAAAAATAAAAAAGTAAATAGCAGGGGGGAAAGGTTTCAAGTCTTGTGCCCCTGACAGAAGCATTAACCCCCTATGTTAACTACCCCTGACAGAAGCATTAACCCCCTATGTTAACTAATCAGTTGGTATAGCACGCTTTTTTTATATAATAAGAAATACGAAACTCTAATCTCAGTCATTATTCAATTACTACAATTGTTCATGAGTTACAAGGGACAGGGCACCTATAAGAGGCAACCGCAGGAGCATCCTGTAAAATCAGTGACGGACAATGGAAAAGAATGTATGTGTGTCTATGGGGTTGGGGTGGGGCTTCAGGACAATGACGGGAGTAAGAATATTTAAATTAGACCTTGGATTCAATGAAATAGTTAATACAGCAACAGGTCGAGCATCACTATGCATTTTACAAACGCTAAGAAGACTGAACCTTAAATAGTTTGAATTTTTTTCCTGACTTCTCTCTTGTTCATCTGCAATCAAAAGTCATTCTCGAGGCTTAGGAATATATGATTTTTATCCCTTTGAATATAAAGTTACAGGGAATATCTTTTGAACTGCATTGGATTTCCAGATTTGTTGTATTCACTTGTGAATGTAACAAAAAAGATAAAAGAGCAGGATCTGTCTTTCTTTTTTGGATTTATTTGCTATAATCTCTGTTACACTTAATGGTCTGTATAGCACAAAGTCACACTAGGGTGGATTCAAGGACAGTAAACAGACTTGGGTGTGTACTGGCAATTTCTGTTGCTTTTTTGAGAAGTAAAACTGGTTTTAACTACTTGTTTTCTTCAGGCCGGCAACAAGAAGTGGAGGAGGATGTGATGTCATGTGATTAACACTGGGGTCTGGAAAAAATAGTATATGAAACTATGAGCTATGCTAGACCACAAATGGGAGTTGATCTTGGCATGTTTGTGTGGACCCATCAGTGAGTTCTAGTTATTAATTCAACTAACTTATATGACAGTTAATGACAGTATTTATGTAGTCCAAGATGGCCAGTAGCTTTAGATAACATTTTTTTCTGTAGGCATCCAGTCTATTTTGTTACCTTTTTTTATTTCTGTGTGTACCAACCTACATGTAGCCGTCCATCCAGTCACAACCCCTTTGTCCCATTTTTGCACATGGGGTCGGGTGTGACTTCAACAGTGACAATTATCTAGAGCCAAGGTTTACACTGCCAGCTAGTTAGCCCTGCCATGATATTTCTTCCACACCACACACTCACATACACACTCACTCACTCCTATGGCCAATTTAGAGTGTCCAATCCTCATACTGCATATTTTTGGAATGTGGGAGGAAACTGGAGCACCTGGAGACAACTGACATGAACACAGGGAGGGCATGCAGACTCCACACAGAAGGCATCCCAACTGAGAATCAAACAGAGAAACCACTTGCTGTGAGGTGACAATGCTACCTGCTGCACCACTGTGCTGCCCTACATGAATGTTCATTTGCATTTGCACTGTTTTTTTTAATATTTAAGCAAACTTCATTTATTAACCTTTAAACTCATGTGCCTGATGTTTATTGTTTATTACACATATATTTATATGCTGTTATTTATCTGAGAACAAGGCAAGTTTTATTTATACTGTTGGTTAACAGTTGTCTAGCACATGCTTTCCATTAGACTGCTTAGGATTAATACTACCAGGGAAAGAGCTATTAATTTATTTACATTTGTCCTGATTAAGAGCAGTATGGTAACTGAGTAACTGAGGGACTCTGGCCCTGTATCCAGAATGACTGCAGTAATACCATGCCACCAGAGAGAGGCTGTGGGGAATAGGAGAATAGTGCCTGACTTCCATGGAAGTCTGCGTGTGTGTGTGTGTGTGTGTGTGTGTGTGTGTGTGTGTGTGTGTGTGTGTGTGTGTGTGTGTGTGTGTGTGTGTGTGCATGTATGTATATGTATGAAACGTGCTTACAATTGCTAAAGGGATACTGGGAGACACTGGCTCACAGATACAGAGTGGAAATGAAGAGGCCCGGGGTTGCTTGGTCAAATACTCAGCTCTGTAAGTAAGTGCCTTGTATACAATCCATTCTGGTTGTAGATGATGGATGCCCATAACCAAGACAGCAGTGCATATTCCCTTTATACTGTTGGGCCAGGTCATATTATGTGAATTAATTATTGAAATACATTTGTGTACATTTTCTTGCAAAATTACTTCATCCTTGGCTGGCAGTGGTGGGATTCAAATGCCATCTACCCAGCCATCTTGTCATCTCAGTTGGTGGCATCCTGCTGTCTGGGTGTCTCAGCAGTAACACTTGTTACTGCTACAGCCTTGAATTACTATCATTGATAAATTCTTCCCCGTTTCTCCCTTTCCCTTATTTTCTCTCATTAAAAAAAATCTTTTTCCTTTCTCTTTGTCCCTTAAGGGTACACTATACTATGGCTTAAAAACTTTCTGATTTTAAAAAATGTATGGCCTGCAGCCATAAATTCCCCTCTCTGATGCACACTCTAAGTGTGTATATTACTTGGGTGGCACAGTGGTGCAGCGGTTAACGTTGTTGCCTCACAGCAAGAGGTTCACCAGTTCGATTCTCGGCTGGGGTGCCTTCTGTGTGGAGTTTGCATGTTCTCCCTGTGTTTGTGTGGGTTTCCTCCGGGTACTCTGGTTTCCTCCCACATTCCAAAGACATGCATTTGGAGCATTTCTCCCCGGGCCTCCACTGAAAACAGGCTCTGTGAAACCTAATCAGACTTTCCCGGTCAACAAATGATAAATAGAAAAAAAATAAAATACTTAGGCCTGGCACACTTGGATTCTTCTTGTGAAATATGCAAAGCCTTTGACCCTAATTAATTGATCAAAAAGATAAATTGATCTTGAGACGGTTACTTCCATCTAAAATGTCTGAAGCAGCATCTGGGGCTCAAACCCCTAAAAAACTTGATACAAAAGAGGCTAAAAAGCATTCCCTGGATCCTACATCCTCCTTCACTCCAGGTTCAGAACCTCCTTCCAAGATTTTGAAACCTTTGGATCTGACCCCTTCCGATCCAAAGATGAAATCTTTGAATCTGACTCCTTTGGATCCAAAGTCAAAATTGGATAAGTCTTCATGGATCAGATCTACTCTGCTCTTGGATCCAGTGTCCTCCCATCTCCCTTCTCCCTTTCTGGACAGGTTTCCCAAGCATCACTATTCTAGAGCTTCATCTACAGTATCTTCCTCTCATTCGTCCAGAAGTCTGACTGAAACCGATGTGGACACAATGATGAAGACATTCCTCTTGATGCAAATTCAAATGGGGGTTCTCCCGGCTTCTACCCCCATTGGGTTCGGAGACCTTTTTGAGAACTATCCCACCTATACTGTCTCCTTCTCTGATATCACCTTTAGTTTTGGAGCAGACAGATCTGAAGATCCAGGAACCATCCACATCAGATTCGATGATCATGGTATCTCCTACTCTGGTGGCGTCTCTGACTGGACCAGCTCCAGGCATGCCAAACCTAGATGACTCTCAAAGCCATAGTGTCTGCACCACATCTGGGGTGTTGGAGTCAACTCAGAGGTTGTTGGAGTCATCTCTGTCCCGTGGAGCCTCAGTGTTGTCAGCTCAGCTCTGACTCCCTCCTTGGGTAGTTTGCATTCAGGTCGGAAGGAGCCAGCAGTTCGGAAACATGTCTTCTTGGAGCCATCAGTTTCTTCTCTCTGAGGTATTCTGCTTTCAAGGTAGTAGAAAGAGCTTTCTATGCTCCTAGGGAAAGGATGGTTCCACCCTTTCTAGCTTCTACTTCTCAGACCCAGTTGTCTTTGCATCTTGGGCCTCAACTTTGAGTTTTCTTTCCAAATTTCTCAGACAAACGAGAGTACATGTTACACCTTGTGGATGTTCACAGATAATTATGGTTTTATCTGGAGAGAACCAAAAATTAGAGGAAATCAGAACAATTGTTTGTCTCCTTCTTGGACTCAAAATCAGGCAAACCAGTTTCTAAAGTAACTTTAGCCAAACGGTTAGCTGATTGTATTATCTTTGTTTATAATAAATTAGGTTTGTCTTTGCCTAAACCACCAAAAGCACATTCCACCAGATCTATGGCAACTCTTTCAGCTTTTTTATCCAGATCTTCCTTGGATGATATTTGTGCAGCTGCAGTTTGGGCTAATCCTCACACTTTTATTGCTCATTACAAATTGAATCTGGTCTCTAGGTCAAGAGCAGACTTTGGCTCAGTGGTACTTAGAACCTTCCTTAGAGTCCTTCCGGGATTTAGGTAGCTGGACACTCTGTCCCATTTGTTCAGAAAGAATGAAAATGACAACATCAGATAAGGAAGTTACATACTCACCATAATGTTTCATCTGTGTTGTCCATTTTATTTCTTCCTCAACAGCCCTCCATCTAACCCCACACAATTTGACTTCTGGAAGGACTGAAAGAGGCTGAGGGAGCCAGTGTTCCTTTATTTGAGCTCCAGATGTAATTTCATATTCTTTTGTTTCATACAGGGTCGAAGGGCAGCAAACAAGGTCTGAGGATGTTCCATGAACTGCTAAAAGCATCCGAGTTGGATCCAAGGGTCGGACCCGAACCTATTTATTGAGGAAGAATGAAAATAGACATCACAGATGGAATGTTATGCTGACTATGTAGCTTCTTTTTTTAAAAGGTTTCTGTTAGATTTAATGGTGTATATGTGACATGTTTACGCTATTTTGGCAAGTGAATTTTCCTTGTTACTGTTGCTGTGTGTGTGTGTGCTGTTGTTTACTACACTGTACAGATTGTAGAATAAGGCATAGTACATTTTAAACTATTTCTCCTATATTTTATGCAGTTTAGCCACACAGGTGTGCATATACAGCTGTGTACCACTTAACATCCTCCTGTACAATGTCCAGCCACATTTAAGTCCATACTGTACTAAGCTGTGCAGAACTGAAGTTAAGCAGAGCACAATCTAAGTATAGGGTGTTCACTTAATGGTCTATGGGATAGACCCTATCCCGGACGTTAAGTGACACATACCTGTATTTGCTGTGTGGAGACATAGTTTATATTTCTTATTATTGCTGCCACTAATCAGCCCTTAATATTGTCGGTGCATTATTCTGCCTGGTGTTTTTCCCTTGACTTTGATAGATCTTGATACAGTTCCCCACCCCGCATCAAATACAGTTGCAGCTAAAAATAAAAAAACTTAACAAAACATGATTCAGCCTATAGTTTATGAATCTGTTATTGCCTTAAGCTGTCCTGCAGACCACTTACTTTTTCCCACGTCACCCTCTTAAAGCCCACAACCTTCTGTGATATGGGAGTCAGACACATTCTCCAAAGCTGTTCTATTACCTGGTTCAAGCATGGGAGAACCAAGCCCTTAAGGTGCAGGACAGAGCCATATTAAGCAACCCCTTGACAGACAATACTCTTTCCCCAGATATTTTATAATGTAGTCCACAGTGAGAAACATAAACGTCACCACATGCCAATTAGGTTATTAAAATGTATAGAGCTCACATAGTTTTCTTGGGTAAGAGTGTTTTACAGTCTGGTAATCCAAAGACTATGTTCCTCTTCAGAATAACTATGGGACTACCTTCTCTAAAGATCAGTTAATCACTACATATTTTGATGGGGAGTCTGATTCAGAAAGTGGTGAACACCGTAGGTCCATCTGTTCTGATTCTTTGGAAGGTAAATAGATTCAAAAACCCAAGCAGGTCTTCACCTTTCCGTAGATGCCAGATAGGTTTAGAGATGTATTTGATTGGTAGCAATCTGGAGCTGCACCACAGATTGGCAGAGTTTATATTCTTATTGACGATGAGATTCCAAATGTTTTGTCTATTCCTTCTCTATTAACGAACAGAATGGGTCTTTATCACATCGTTGAAATGTTATTTTATCGAATATCTAATCATCAAGCCAAAATTGTCGAAGTCCCTATTCAGTGAACAACTTAAACATTGAAGAGGAATTCATCAAAATATTTTAGCTGGCCAGCACTGCAAAAGGTAAACTTTTTTTTACAGTTTGCAGGGGAGCTGTGCCCCCCTGCGCCCCCCACCCCCCCCCTGCAAATTAAATATACCAACTCCAAGATCACACTACAGTGAGGTAATAGGACAGTTGACATGTCAATCACACAATGTTTTTTCAAGATGGCCGACTAAAACAATTCTATGAATTACAATTCAATGTTTAGATTGTTCGCTGAATAGGGACTTTGACAATTAGGGTTTGATGATTAGGTATTCGACAGATTAAAAGTTTAATGATGTGATATAGACCCATCAGAATATGCCTATAAAACTGCAGGTAAAACCCCTTTGGCTAGTGAACCAATTTCTAAAAAGGCTTTTAGGAAATACAAGATGAACTCTGATCTTGAAGCTCCCTTTGCTCCTTTGTCAGCTGACCCTGCTGTGGTTTCTCCAGCTGTCAACTCTAACAAGAGGGCCTTGGCTTCTTCTAACCTACACCACTAGATAAAATTGGCAAGTAGCTGAACTCTCAATGAAAAAAGTTGACTCAGTCTAACAATTTAGTCTTTACTCATTTAAATTATTGCTTCAGGTGGAAATTTATTTTGCAGTGTGCTTACAGTTTAGACAACTTTGCTGTATCTTTGCCTGCAGAAAAGTAGTGTTTTTTTCTAATGTGACTCAGGTTACAAAACATGCTTTGTGGAATGTCCTGGAAGGTGTGGACACAACTTCTTCAAATGCAGCCACTTCTGTTATATTGAAAACGTATGTTAGGATACATAACCAGAATTTTTCTAAGGATTTAAAAATTAGATTTTGAATACGCCTTTAAATTCTGAATTTATTTTTGGTCCGTCTGCTACCCAGACTGACAAACAATGGAATGACGGAGGTAAACTGATGCAAGGGGTATCTAGAATGTGTCATATTCTCAGCTTCTCCCCTAATGATGTGTCCAGCCTCAAAGGGCAGAACATACAAACAAAACTCCAGCTTTACAAGAGTTGGGGTACCAAGGGGATGGCAGGAGGATAATGCTTAAACTCCATATAAAATGGGTTCTTTTCCGAGAAAGGATCATTCCCCAGTTAAATAATGACTATTCCAAGGCTCAGGGCATCCTGCCCCTCTTCTTCTTTCCCTTTCTCCTAGGCTTTTGCTCAACCGGCATTCTGGCCACAAAGTCTCAGACAAGTGGGTGCTAAGAATAATTTAGTGAGGATATTCTTGTCGGTGGACAGAGACTCCTCCTCCTTTTCAGGCAAAAACCCCAGCACCTGCCCCACACATCTTTTTCTGTCTTGTACTCCTTCACAAGTTGAAAGCAGGGATTATAGAAGCAGTTCCTGCACCCCAAAATGAAAGGGAATTTACACCACAATCTTTTCGGTACAAACACAGTGTTAGATTTTTCATACCTAAATGCCTCTTTTAGAGTACCCAAATTCAAAATGCTCACCCTCAGATGGTCCTACCCCTTCTTCTAGATCACTGTTTCATGGTGACTTTAGATATGAAGGATGTTTATCATCATGTTCCAATTGCTCTCAGCTTCAAGATGATTCTACAAAAGTTCTGTCTCACACACTCACAAAGAATTGTCTTCCTGGACTGTATGATAGACATGGGAAAAACTATGTGACCTTTCTATCAGAAAATAAAGTCCTAACTTTACAGAATATTTTAAGGAATTATTCTCTTCATATAGCTGGCTCTGCAAGAGAGAGTTTCTTAAAATTCTAGGCCTCATGACATCAATGATTCTCATGACACCACGGGGCCAGACTCCACATGTGAAAGATTCATTGGTACTTAAAAAAATGTTGGTCTCAGCATCTGCATCCCTTGGAGTTTCAGATATCAGTGCTGGATTTTATGAAATGAAAGTTTACCGTGGTGGAGGGATCAAATGTCTATCGATCCAGACCTGCCCTTCTCCCACCAGACCACAGTTCAATCAGTCTAGTTGGACTCATCAGATTTTCCAAGGAGAACAGTGTCCAGGGGAGTTCAAGTGCAAGGTGAATAGGGTCCTTCAGATGCTACAAAGCACATAAACATTAAAGAAATGTTTGTAGTGATTCAGACCTTAAACTTTCTTCATCATGTATGGTACCCAGGGGCCTTTCATTGGCCACAGACATCACCACATTCGTGTGTTACCTGAATAAACAAGGGGGTATATAGTCATACCCCATTTGCTGATTGGCAATGATGGCCTGATAAGGAGCCTTACAATACCTTCTGATCCTTCAGGCCTCATATATCCCATCAGAGCAAAACATAGTGCCAGACAGACCCTCATGAGTGGAAACTCAGGACAAAAGTCTGCCTAAATTTGGTCCAGATGTGGGGAACACTTTAAATAGTTATGTTTGCCTCCTTTCAAAACAGACAGTTGGAAAAATTCTGTTAGATACATCTTTGCAGCTATGCATGGAGGACAGAAGCATTCTTGTTTCCTCGGACCATAATGCTCCTTTATGCATTTCCACAATTTCCACCAATGTGCAAAATACTTCTGAAGATTCAGAAAGAATTACCAAAGATTATTGTAGTGACCCCCTTTTGGCCTACGGCAAAAATGGTTATCTTTTTTAATGGAATTGGCCAAGGGCAATCACCAGAAACTTATTTATACTCTCAATCTGCGTTTATAGTATCAGGGATGACATGTGCACCCCAACTTAGAGCAATTTCTGCTGACAGCTCGGATGATTCTATCTTGAAACCTTTTAGGGATTTGTTCCATGAAGATGTGCAATGGGCATTGAAGCAGGCAACAATAGTTGCAACCAGAAAATATTATCTTTACAAGTAGAAGAGGTTTTCTAGGTAGTGCCTTACCAACAGCAGACAGCCTGGCATGGTGTCTATTTCATTGGTTTAAAATATTTGTGTGAGCTCCTCAAGGATGGATTATTTTATACATCTATGAAGGTGCATCTTGTGGTCATCTCACCTTCTCTGCCTTTGTGATAAAACAGTTTATGAAAGGAGTGCTGCACTTGAGACCCCCCTGGAAAGCAAATTCCTCTTCCTTGGGATCTCAGCTTTCTTCCTGAACTGACCTTATCTCTTTTTGAACCTGCCTTCCAGGTTGATTTCAGGTTCATCACTTGGAAAACTGCTTTGGATTATTGCTCTGACGACTGCAAGATGAGTCTCTGAGCTACAAGCTCTCATGGTGAGCCAACATTATCTGATTTTCCAAAAGAACATGGTTGTTTTGTGCACCAATCCTTCTTTCATGCCAAAAGTTGTTTCTAAATTTACACTCAATCAAGGCATAAATCTGCTACATTTTCTGGAACCTGAAAACAAGATAGAGAAGATTCTGCATACCTGGGATGTGCACAGGCAGGTCAGGTGCTACCTTAAAAGAACTAAGCCCTTCTGGAGAGGTGAGCAGCTGTTTATTTCCTACTCTGGGCTAAGAAGGGTCAACCTGTCTCTAAGCAAATGATTGAGCACTGGTTGCCCGTTGCTATTTTTTTTGGTACTCCTTCCATGGTAAACATATTCCAGGCAAGATTAAGGTACATTGCAGCATGGCCTTATCCTCTTTATTGGTATACTGGAAAGGAATGGACTCTAGAAGCATTCTAGATGCAGCAACCTGGTCCTCTGCTTATACCTTCACAAATTACTACCAACTATATTATTTCTAACGTTCCTGAGTAGGCGTTATGCGGAACATTCTCCAAGGGCTCCTGTATCTTTATCTTTCCTACTCCTGGGTAGGTTAAGCTTTGGAACTCTGCCCAAATGCCATTGAGGCTGCGTGAATAATGAACATATAGTACAACTGCATAATTCCTACTTACCTGTAACACTAGATGTTTGAATTTCACATTGTCGTAGTGGCACCACTCACCCATCGTCCACTTCATTTTGTATATAATTCAATAGCATCTAACCTTGTTGTGTTGTTGGCTGGATTTAATTATTTGTGTTGGTGCCTTTTGGCTGAAAACTGGTTGGTTGGTTTCAGGTAATTGATGCTTTTGGTCCTGCTTGTTTGTTTCCTACTTAACACTAAAAGCCTGAATAGCTGACTTTCTGTGATAAAAAGTGTTAGGCTTTTGCTTGTGGAAGGGGCTTAGCCAATCACCTATCACAGAGAGTCAGAGGAGGGGATTTTAAGCTCTGGAAAGCTGCCAGTATGGGTTTGTGTAGGGACAAATATGCCACTGAGGTAGTGTGAAATTTGAACATCTACTGCTACAGATAACTAGGACTTTCACAGCTGTACTTTCCCTGGAATGCAGAAATGGTTATCATGAGTAGTAAGCCCTACTAGGTGCGTCCAGCCCTCATGGTAAGCCTTTTTATTCTGAGACAGCCCTACCACAGTATTTTTCCATGAGTGGAAAAATCACCATGGCAGGTGGTACCACCAGCAGTGCTGCAGGATGATGAGACAATCTGTGGAGTGGCCAGTGTTCATTAATCATGCGTGTACCCCAGACATGCCTGTAGTGTGTAGACAGTGCTAATTAACATGGCCAAAAGATGGCAGTTACCCATTTATGTCAGTGGGAGAGACCATATTACAGATAAGTAGAGAGAATTTCAGAGGTTCTGTAGTGGTGGGGTGTGTATGCATGTGGTAGTTTGTATGCGTGTCTACAGGTCTACAGGGGTATGAATGAAGTCAGATGATTGTATGTGTGTGTGTGTGTGTGTGTGTGTGTGTGTGTGTGTGTGTGTGTGTGTGTGTGTGTGTGTGTGAATGGGCAAGTACATCCCAGAGGTTATTCGAGTGTGGCGGTGGGATATATTGAGTGAATATCTGCATGTGGAGGAGGATATCTGTCAGCGAAAACAATCGGCAAACTACTATTACAGACGTCTAGCTCCAGAGCAAGTCTGAAGGAAAGAAGTACATACAATCCACAATATGACCTGTCTCCCATCAGTAGAGTGGAACCTCTTGAGTGTATCCTGGTTTACAAGGCGCCTGAATTCATTTGTGATGTATAACAGAACCTGTTATAGCTAGGAATTTGCTTTATCCAAAGATATACAAATGTAGGCATAATATGAATATTAAGTAAACATACTGACACTATTTTTGTGAAACCTTCACCTCAGCTGCATATAAACAATAAAATATGTTTACTCTTACACAGTTTGCTACCTGTAGTGACTTGCATTGTGGTAAAACAAAACCACATTTGCCAAGCAAACAAAGCAGTAAGGTCAAAGGTCAGAGACATGTTATTTTTATCTATCTATTTATTTATTTATTTGTATTACATTTGCTTACCTGGAAAGCCTGACTGGTCAAGAAACCTATTTTCAGCGGAGTCCCGATGAGAAAAGCTCCACTGTATTACATCTACGAAACACTTTTAGTAATAGTTTTTAACTGACAGTTCTTAACACTTAATATGTGTAGAGGAGTTTGGTAACAATTTGAGTTAAGTGCACTTACTGTTTTAATTGCTTAATGTTTATAGCAAATTAAGGAAGTGTGATATGGGCTGACAGAAAGAAGAATAACAGTGAACTGTTGTAATGAAGAATGCATGTAAAACTGCAAATATATCCTGCAACACAGTATTCTGAGAAATAAGCTGTACACCAGCATCTGTATTTGTACCGTAGCTCCACAGAACTGGAAACCAATACAATTTGTTTGCATTTCTTTGAAGCAAGTTAAAGGCAATTATTTCTTTATTATTTATTTTGGTGTGATGCCACAGTGGTATGGCGGTAGCGTTGTTACCTCACAGCAAGAGGTTCTCCCGTTTGATTCTCAGCTGGGCTTGGGAGTGCCTTCTGTGTGGAGTCTGCATGTTCTCCCCGCGGTTGGGTAGTGTTCGAAAGACATGCGTGCGTAAATGGGCGCGCCTTCATTGAAGGTTGGGTGTCGAGCTGGCACCTCGGAATTTCGTAAAAATCTACTGCCAATCATTAGTGGACCGGAGTTCCGCTGTGGCGACCCCTTACAGGGAAAAGCCGAAAGACAAACAACATTTATTTATTTTGGTGTGACATAAGCTACATTAATTTCTGATGAACAGCAGCACATCTTTCGTTACACATCAATGTGCTTTTTTAATTATCCAGTGACCAGGTCATATAGATACTGAGGACAGTCGTTCTTCCAGATTCACTGACCACTATCTCAACATAAGGATTGGAGATGCTGTACAACAGTAAGAATGGCTGAACAGTGAACTTTAACTGGTGTTGAACAGACAGAGCTTTTGAAGAGGGAGCTGGAAAGCCTTACTATGTACTCTGGGAAATTAATGAGTTAGACTGAGCATGCAGGTAAGCAAAAAAAAAAAAAAACTCACTGACAGTTTTTCTCTCTGTCAGTATTTAGTGACTGTTTTGCACACTCAGTCCAACCTGAAATGATTACAAGATGGCAGGCAAAATAAAAAAACAGCCACTCTGAATAGGCTTTTTTTAGGTTGTAGAAGCCACATACTGTAAATGTGCTTCTCAAGTCCCAAGTAACGGTGCACAAGTCGATTCCTGTTCGACGTATCTGTGTGCCAATAAGAATAGGAGCAAGCCTAACTTTTCTTTTCTTTACGTTAAGGGATACTCATAGAATGAGTGCTAATCACATTGGTCCAGGAAATAAAAGCTATGTGGGGGGCAGAATTATTGCATTCAGGCATAGTCTTAGTGAAACGGAACCGTAAACAAAGCTGTTCGTGGCACCCCTGTTCCTACCTCAGTCTCATTCCTCAAGCCTTCTTACGGGACTTTTATTACTCAGCAATTTGCATCCCACCAAGGATGTTTGAAAATGTTCAAGACTTCCCGAATGTGTCCTCCCAAGTGTCGGTGCTTGAGGATTTTTACTCAGATATAAATGTAAATGGGGATGAGTGTAGGAGAACCATTGGATGCACAACTCATGAAATAAAAGTCTGTGAAAAATGTAGATCCAGTCTCTGTGTATTGATTGTCATTCATGGAATGATCAATAGATAATGACAGCATTGTATTTAAGCTAAGAATAAAGTCAAAGTCAGTCGTGGCATCAGAAAACTGTGATGATCCATGGCAGACTGATTGTATCTGTCTAAAAGCTAAAGTGGTTCTCTCATAATGTCTGGGCAGTATAGAAACTAGTAGACATTAGAGACCTGGCTGTTAACCTTAACGAGAAGCACATGTTTTGGTATTATATGAAAGTGTGTAACTAGCATGGAAAATAAATGTAATAAACTTATACACACCAAATCTGATCTTCTAAGTGTTCAGAGTCCTGAAATATAGCATGGAGCAGAAGATGGTACAAGAATGCAATTAGATTAAGACAGGAATGTCTCCAACACCATGATAAACTGACAAACAGTTTTGACTCATGATAAACTGCACAATCCTGTGACAAAGAGCCACACACCAATGATTTTACAAGCACGAAACAGAAAGCAACTAGAAAAATATTAGCAATGACAAAATTCAGTCCACTTCGGACATTTCACTCTCTCTAGCCATCAGCATGAAAGCAGGGGTTTGTGCACTACAGAACAGCAGCCAAGTTAGACAAGGAAGTTCCTGAGGTTCAGGTACAATTTCATCTTTATTCTATGGGCAGAGATATTGAGTACATTTGTGCAGGGCAGTCTGTTGCATATGAGGCTTGCGATAAAAAAGGTTAGATGAATATTTTGAATCTAAATGAATTCTAATACATGAAAGCAAGCTGCTATAAATGTAGTCATATAGGGGTTGAATCTGCAGAAGCGTTAATTAAATATTTGTATACATTGAAAGAACACTGCGAGTTTAGTGGCACTAAAGACGAGAAAATAAGAGAGAGAATTTCCATAGGCATTGCAGGCCATGAAGTTTCATAAACATTACAGCCTGAATAAAGTTTAATCTTAAAGACAGCTACACAAAGTAATTACCAAGCTGAAAAATTAAAATGCATTGTACAGAAGTGAAGTGGAGAGGGATGTAAGTGAAATTAATCAAAAATCATACACTGAACAAAATAGAAAGCGTGGGAGGAGGTCAGTATAAATGTGCCAAATTAATGCACACAAGAAAGTGTGCCAGATACAGGTATGTGTATACTGAGCCAGTGATTGTTGTGAAGCATAAGGTGCCCAAATATAACAAAATAGGGCATTATGCTGTTGTGTGTAAAAGTGTGTAGAACTAAAATGTTGAAAGAGTTAGTAGCTGAGGCAAATAAAACTTTTTTTTTACTCTGTGAGTAATCAGATCTAGAAGATGAGTAGCAAATCGGACTTAAATTTCATGGTACACCATGAAGGTTCGAGAGAGACACTTCTGTAATGTCACATAGTGCATATAGAAGTATCTCAAAACATCTGCAGCTGGTGAAAGCAAAAACAGAAGTATGCATTCCATATCGGAAGGTCAGATGTCAGACGTTTCTATCCATGACTGCATAGAAAGAGTACAACTATGAGATCTGATTTTCTTTTCATTCATTCCTCAACTACTGAGTATTGGATCCAACCTACAATCCAATCCAACCTCAGATTCGACTCAGCCTCATTTACTAGACTCTTGGTTAGAACCCCTGAGCTGCTCCTCTACCCATAATGCCCCAGTCATCCTGTTATACCCCAGATCTCATTTGCCGCCATATCGCTACAGATGCAGATCCTTCTCAGAGGGCTTTCTGTTGGGTGCTATTTCCTTACTGTAATTTTAATTTCCAAATGTTTTCCTCTAAAATTTCTTTTTTTTCTACTTCAGCTACCTCCCTTACCCAGTCTCTTGAGTTCCCAGGTATTTCTTTCTGGTAGATTTTACTTCCTCTTCTACCTCAAGGCAGCTGTTGGTACTATTGTTAGCACGTTTCCTCCTTTTATGTACCTCCTTTTTTTCTGCCCTCTAGGGGGTATTTTCTTTTGCTTCCATTGTTGGTAGCCAAACAAAAAAAAAAAAAAGATAACCTTTTAACTTTTTCTTTCAATATGTCTGAGAAACCAAAGGGTTTCAAAAAATCCACATCCTTTGGGTATAAGATCCCAAACTCTGGTGCCCACAGAGAGTGTGTGTACTGTCTTGGAGCTACTCACTTAAACATAAATCACTCCATCTGTGCAACCTTTAATTCCAGGGACCTTAGTGACTGTGGGGACAAGTTATTTTTAAAGGGATTGTTGCCACATCCTTCTTTGTCATCTCCTTCTACTCCAGGGGTTTAAATCCCTGCAAAGTTCATCCAAAGCCCCATTAGAGGTGAAAGAATCATGGAAGCAGTCTCCAACCCACTTTTCAAAGTGTACTGCATCTTTGGAGCCTCCTCCAAAATTTCAAAAGAAATCTAATCTGATCTCCTCGGATACAAAACAAAAATAATCAGATTCCACATGCTTGGATTCAGCAGTTTCTCAAATGAAGTATCCAGGAATCTAGTCCTCAGGGTTCTCTGTAGAGCCTGTTTCTCCTTAGTCCCATTCTCCCTTCCTTCAGGAGACCCCAAGGAGAGAGTCTTAGCCCCACTCCATCACTTCCTCCATCAGGACCTCTAGGAGCCTTCCAGAAGCTGATGTGGATAGGATAATGAGGACGTTCCACAGAGCTCAGATTCAGATGGGGGTTATCCTGTCACCATCTCCCGTTGGTTGCATGAGCCTCCCTTCTACTTCCCATTCTGTGATTTATCATTCTCCAACCCAACCATCAATTCTGGAGCCCTCAGATCTGAGAGACCCAAGAATGTCAACGTCAAATCCGAAGACAGCTAGGTCTTTGACTCCAACTGCCTCCTTGACTTGTTCAACACCAATTTCTTTGGATCAGGATGAGTCTCAGAGCCAAAGCATTGGCCCCAGGTCTAGAGGGGATGGGTTCTACTCTGAGGTTGTCAGAGCTGTCCCTGCCCTTGGAGCTACAGAGTTGGAGAGCTCAGGTCTGGTTCCCCCTTCAAGGCACAGGTCTGGGCAGGGTCAAGGCATGGTAGCATTGGCAGCTTTTGCTCTGTTGCAGCCAGTTACTGCATCTCCCAGTCCTTCTGCTTTTGAGGTTGTGGAGTGGGTCTTCTCTTGTCTGAGAGATTTGACTACTCTATCCTCTTTGGATCCTACAGCCCTGCTTCCATCAGGTCCAACCTCTGATCCTCACATCCTATTTCACCAGGAAGCTGGTCCGATCAGGCATCCAGACAGTCCCACTTGAGGACTTTAACCTCTTTTCAGATACCTCTCCAGATTGTGCCACTCGGCAGGTTCCCTGAAAGAGAACATGTACGAGGAGAAACATCAAGTCAACTCAAAGTCAAAGTAAACTTTATTGTCTAAAAGATATACGCAGCAATGCAAGCTGAATGAAATTATGTTGCTTTGGTCCAGTGCAATACACAACAATGAACACATAGTTTGAGTGACAGTGAGACTAATGCACATACAGTAATACTTAAAATATTAACAACACAATAAATGACGACAATTGGACAGGAAGACATTAGACAATATTATACTAGTAGGTATTGCAAAGACTATGATTTCACATTGTGATTGCTTAGATATTGCACTTCATGATTTGTAGTATGATATATTCTGATGTTCATATTGCACATGTGTGGAGTGGTGACTCACTCCTGACTATTGCACATTCAAGAAGTAATAAGGTAAGAAATCAGGCTAACTGTACCAGTTATTGAAGCAATTTTTCTGAGTGATTACTATAGATGATACTTCATAGCAAGTGGCATATTGATCTAATGTTTAATATCATGTCTGGCATTCAAGTTCAGCAGCCTTATGGACAGAGAGAAGAAGTTCCTATTCAGTCTAGATGTTTTGCACTGTAAGCTGCAATACTGCCTCCCCGAGGAAAGGTGGAAGTACAAGCCATGGGCAGGGTGAGTGAGATCATTGATTATCTTCCTAGCCCTTCCCACACACTGAGTCTCATGCAGATTATCCATGGACATGAGTGAGGAACCAATGACTTTTTCCACTGTCATCACTACTCTCAGGAGAGCCTTGTGGTCAGATGCTTTGCAGATACCAAACCAAATTATGATGTTATTTGAGAGGATGCGCTCAATGGTCCCCCTGTAGAAGGCTTTGAGGATGGACTGAGACGGGTTTGCCTTCCTCAATGTTTGTAGGAAGTGCAGACATTATTGCGCCTTCTTCGCTCTGTGGTTAATATGAGTCAACTAGGATAGGTCATCTGAGATGTGCACCCCCAGGTACTTGGTGTTTTTGACTCTTTCTACTACCACCACCTTAATTTCCAGAGGTTGATGTATCTGCTGAGTCCTCCTGAAGTCCACTATTTATTCTTAGTTCTTAATCCCCACAGGAGTTTCTCACTTGAAGACACTCACTTCAGTTAAGGGGAGGAGTCCCCCAGATTTCCACTGGATGATGTCTCCTTTTGAGACATCTTAGAAATTCTCAAGCAAAAGGGTGGTTGGTCCTCTGATACTCCCTCCCAAGAGGAGTCAGTGTTTCTGGAACCTTTTGAATTTGGCCCATCTATGTCTTGGGTGACTCCCCTAGCAGAAGAGCTTATAAATTTAGTCTGTTACCACGTGTGGAAGACACTGGATACTGTAGAACCCATTCCCTGTCACCCCATGTAAAGACAGGCCACACCAGAGCAAGGAAGTTCCAGTTGATGCTATGGTTGTGGCAGCAGCCATAAAGAAGGAGCTGGCACAGCAGAGCTCTTCTGTCCATCCCCCTAACAGACAGTCCAGGCTGTTGGACAGATTCAGGAAGCATGTTTTTGCCTCAGCAACCTTGGCCTTATGGTCTCTGAATTACTTGGAACATTTCACAAGATTACAGTGGGATTTGACTAAGCAACTTGCCAAATCCCTTTCTGAGTTCATGTCTGTGGAGGACTACAAGAAGTCTTCTTCACAACTGGCCATTCTTTTATCTACCTCTAATGCATCCATGAGGCTAATTTCCCATGCTGCTGAGGGCATAGCCACCAGAAAACATGCCTGGATGTGCTTATGGGACTTTGTGGAGCCTTTCAAGTATTTTTTCTTTCAATTCTGTCTTTGATGGAATGTCTTTGTTGTAAAGGAAACACTTTCCCAGAATGAGCAGGCTTGAAAGACCCTGTCTGGCATGGGGATAATCTTTTCTACCCCCACAATGATCTTTTTCCAGGAATCAAAGAGGAGGCAAGACAATGTGGTTCCTTAAGTCCCAGGGTCCTTTCCAGCACAAATGGTGTAGTGGTACCTTGCTCTGAGTGCAGTGTACAGGGTCCTGAGTTTGAGACTTGTCAGGGCTGATTATTTAGGGGTGGAAGGTTAGCATAGTGGTTAAGGTGTTCACCCTATAGACATAAGGTACAGGGTTTGATTCTTTCATGGGGTAATTTGCTAGGCTTAAAATGGCCCAACAAGGGCAGTTAGCCTAGTATCGTTGCTTCTTTAACACTTAACAGCGGTACCTAACTGTGGATTATCACTTGGCTACCTACTTTGAATTTTTGTGCTTCAGTGGTTTGTTTGGTTTTTGAAAACGCAGTTAGCCTAGTATACATCAATGAATCAATGTGAGTATATCTCCCCTAGAGGCAGAGGGGGGAGTTCAAATGGAAAACTCTGTCCTTACAGCAGGGAAGGCCCACAGAACCACAGTTTTGAGATTCCTATTTGGATAAACCCTTTCAGCACTCCTAAACGGTTGCCCGACTGCTCACATTTGGAGGCGGGGGGGTGCTTGTGTGTGCACTCAGATGACTGGACATCAATAATAAAAGATTCTTGTGTGCTAAAAATCAAATCCAGAGTTTTTTTCATACCATTTTCCTAGATTCCCCCAACCAAAAGTAAAAGGCTTCATGATGTCCCACCCAGTCCGAGGGAGGCAGCAGCTCAAGAAATTCAAAAGCTGCTGGGCAATAGAGTCATCCAGGAGGTCACTCCAGACCAGAAAATATTCAGAACTTACTCAAGATTCTTTTTAGTGACAAAGAAAAGCAGGCACCTGAGAATAATTCTGTATCAAAGCAAACAAAATCAATTTGTGAAGAAGTAAACTTTCCAAATGATCACAGTTCAGTCCATTCTGCTGTTTCTACACAAGGATGATTGGATGTGCTCCATTGATCTTCAGGATGTATACTATCACATCAAGATGAACAGCTGATCCTGAAGATCTCTGCTCTTTTGGCTAAGGGCCAGTGACTATCAGTTCAGACCCCTGCCCTTTGGTCTTATCACAGACTCCAGGATGTTTACCAAATGTATGGCAGTGGTAGCAGTTCAGTCAAGACTGCTGGGAATCTGAGTTTTTCTATATCTAGATGACTGGCTTCTCACCACCCCACCCAAGCATCTTCTAGAGAAATCCACAGACTATTTTCTCCAGTTATATCAATCTCTAGGCATCTCAGTCAACATCTGCAAGTCTTATCTCCAACCTGTTCAGAGCCTGGTGTTCATAGGTACTCAGTTGAACACAATCAGTCAGATAGACTCTGTTCCAGTCCATTAAGTAAGGACCATCAGATGCCAGGTGGAGCAAAGTATTGCACACCCTTCTCACCCAACCAGACTTATTCTTCAGGCCCTAGGATCAATGGCAGCTACCATAACCTTAGTTCCTATGGCCTGTTTCTATATGTACATTCTTCAATGGACCCTAGTTGTTCAGTGGTCGGTTCTTCTCCATCCCTTGTCCTTGTTGATCAAATTCACTCGAGTATGCAACGATCATCTACATTGATGGATTCAGTCAGACAAAATTTCCCAAGGCCACCCTCTTGTACTTCCATCCCCAGTAGTCGCTGTAACCATGGACACCTCCCAAATGGAGTGGGGGGGGGTGGGCATTTCTTGGGATGGACTATCCAAGGCACATGGTCCCCAGAAGAGACCAATTCACACATCAATGTCCTAGAGATGAGAATGGTCCTTCTAGCTTTGAAGCCCTTCCAGGATGCCCTTTCTCTTTGGATGATTGTGATACAAACTGACAACATGTCTGTGGTTTGGTACATCAACAAACAAGGGTGGACCCGACCTTATCCCCTTTGTCAAGAAGCAGTGAAAGTGTGGCAGTGGGGGAACTCCTACAAACACTTTTTCATGATAACACACATACCATGGAAATCCACTCTGCTAGCAGACATATTCAGCAGGTCCATTCTGATGCCTCACTCTCAATCAGTTAGTGGCGGAGAGGATTTTTCCATCTTTTGGGGCTGACCTTGCTGTGACATCTTTGCATCTCCCCACAAGTGCTGCAGGTTCTTGCCCCAATCCCCCCTATGGGGGAGTCACCAAGAAATGCTTTCATCCATGTTTGGCCCTCTGGTCTCCTTTATGCTTATCCCCCAATAACTCTAATTCCCAAATTCTTGTTGAAGGCAGTAGGGTTGTAGAGCAGGGCCATCCTCCTTGCCCTCTTTTGGCCTCATCAAGTGTGGTTCCCCTTTCTTTGGTCTCACCTTTATAATTCACTATGGATACAAGACCCTAGTCCAGACCTGCTCTCTCATCCCTCAGGGATGGATCACCTGGACATTCCAGGCCTCAAGATGACTGCATGTTTTATCCAGTTCCATTGATAGTTAGAGGGCCTCCTCCCCCATTCAACAGATATGTCTGTCTTCCCACAAGGCCTCTACAAGGAAGATCTGGAAAAGGAAATGTAAACAATTCTCTATTTGGGCTCTCAGAGAGAACTGGACGCCCTTACTGCTCCTATTTCTGCTGTTCTAAAGTTTTTAATGTCTATGTTTTTATCAAAGTACAATTGGCTGCCATATCTAATTTTTACTCAGATAAAAATGCTTGTTATTATTGTCTTCACAATTATACAATGTTTATTTCAAAGGTAATTTCTTGTTCAGACTCCCAGTAAAGGACCCCCCATGGGATTTGAACCATCAGCTAAATCTGATTTAAAAATGTTTACCATGGAAAACTTCCTTTATGGTGGTATTACTTCTGCAAGATAAGTTTATGAACTCCAGGCTCTCTCTTCTAAATCTCCTTATCTTATTTTTCACAAAGACAGGGTTACCTTACAGACCTTACAGACCAATCCATTTTTCCTGTCTAAAGTAGCCTCCTAAATGAATATTAATCAAGCCTTTAATTTGTGTGTTTTCTTTCCCAACGTACTAACAAAGGAGAACACATGGTCCATTTTTTGGATGTAAATAGGGAACTGCATTTTTTTCTATAGAACAAAAGATTTCAGGAAGCCAGAGCAATTGTTTATCTCTTTCTCCCCAAACAAATACCAGTTTCTAAAATTACTCTAGCCAAATGGCTTACTGATTTCATTTTCTTTTGTTTACAGTCAGTGAGGCCCATCCCTACCCAGGCCTCCTAAAGCACACTCCATCAGGTCCATGGCTATTACTTCAGCTTTTTGGTCTAGAACTTCTATTAATGACATTTGCACAACAGCTACCTAGTCTAATGCTCATAACTATATTGCTCATTACAAATTGGATTGGACTTGTAGGAGCAGGGCTGCCTCGGGTTCTACAATATTCCAGAATGTCCTTGCATGAGGGCCAACAAAGGTCCACATAGCTGGGGACTCTGTCCCAATACTGAGGAGTGAATGAAGAGGACAACATCAGATATTAAAGTTATGTACTCACCACAGCTATGCACCTATGTTGTCTGTTTTCATTCTTTCTTAGCTCCCCACCCTCCTTCCCCCTTCCAGTTATCTCTTGGACTGACCTTATGGTTATTGTGTTACTTTTGTTTCAGGTTTGAGCTCCAGTTCTGCTACTACTGCTCTTACTTTGTCTACAGCTAGGGTTAGTTATTCCTATGGCTTATAAGGCAGCAAACTTAATCTGAGGTATAGCAGGTTGACTTGAGCATTATGGGTAGAGGGAGGAGCTTGAGATTTGGATTCAAGAGTCTAGTAAATGCGGCCGAATCAGATCCAATACCCAATAGATGAGGAAGAATGAAAACAGGCAACAAAGATGCATATTTACGGTGAGTACATAACTTTAATTTATGGATAGATGCACTGTTGGGTCTTTATGTGAATAATCCACTGAGTAAAGCACTGTGTGAAAATTAGGTCTAATTAATAGAAGTGAGGAAGTAAGTGCTGCTGTGTTTGGGGATATCAGACTCCTTAAACGTCAGCCAGTAAATACATTACAGTTCCATCTACTCTCACTACACCATTGCTCATATTCTCAAAGGCAGAGGCTCAGTTAAACTAAATGTAGTTACAGATTTCGTAGATTTGATTGCTATTCCAAGGCCACTTAGTGTTATGACCATTCACACCTTTTAAATACCATTCCTCATGCCGTGCCTCCATACCAGTCAATCCCAGAGTACATTTGTAGCTATCTATCCCATCATTTAGGCTACGCCTTAAGGAAGATAATGAGTCACGCTGCTTACCATGCGGGGCAAATTTATTTCAGAGGTTTGGAGATGCTGGGTTATAAATTTGTCCCTCCACCATGTTTAATTTATCAACTGGTGAAGATTTAGGTCCCCGTTTCTAGTACTGGTAGTAATAGTGGACTTGTGGAGATACAGGAGGTCCAGGACAACTGAATCTATAATGATGTTATAAACTAGACAGTGACCTTATCTGAAAACTCCATAAGACACTGAATAAAGGGCTAGAGCTACCAGACTCTCTCAGCAGCTCAGGGAGTTCAGGTTTGTGACTTTTTGATTAAGAACTTTTAGTATCTTTCAAGTTGTTTGATATGTTTAGGGAGATGCATCCTGAAGGAGACATTATACATGATAATTGGTCTTACCAATGCTGAATATGAGAGCGTGATTACCTCTTTAGACCCTGATGATATTTCTTAGGAATTAGTTGTGTTAAATAAAATGATTTCCTGACAACCATTGTCACATGGTGGTTAAAAGAGATGGAATTATCAACCCAAGTTCCTAGGATATGGACATAATTTTGTTTTGTAGTGGTGTGTTGAGTATATAAGATGATGGTAGGGGATGTTTAACAAAAGTGATGATATTATGCTTTTTTTAGTATTTAGTTTGAGCCCATGTTATTACACAAAGTGTTTACTAGATAGAGTTTATTCTGAAGGGATTGAGTATTAGAGAGTAACTTAATAGTAGCCCTCAATTTGCAGTCATCTATAGACATTGTTTTCCAAATATCTTGGTTTTAGAGATCTGAGACATACATGTCAAAACAGACAGGTTTATGCACTGAGGCCTGAAGGACACCACTGGTCACTTCCATACTTTTTGATTAGGCACATGTAATCCACTCTGTGTCGATTCTGTCTTTCAGCTAGTTTACTATCATCTTACTACATCTGGTTTGATTTTTAAAGCATTTAGCTTCTGTATGATGTCAGCATGGAGAATGGTGCAGAAAGTTTTAGTTAGATCAAGGTATGCCAGGTGTACTGCATAACCACTGTCTTCAGCCTCTGTAACTCTTTCAAAGACATTTAACAGATTCAAGAAATATAGTCTACCCTTTGCAAAGCTAAACTGTTCAGGAGTTAAGTCTAATAAGATTCTTGATATCATAATTTATGAGGTCAGTTATAATGTGATCCATAGCTTTCCAGATGAAACTCGTAAAGCTAATAGGTCAGAAATTACCCAGGTCAGTTGTAAGCCCCCTCTTATAGAGGAGTATCACCACATCAGTGTGCCATTCATCAGGGACAAACCAGAAGTTAAATCTAGGTTAAGCAACTTAAGGAGTATGCAACCAAAGGCATGTTTAACACCGTGTATATTGTAAGGTCCCATGCAAGAAGTATTTTTGGCCTTGATTTGCAGATTAAATAAATTATGTTTACACATAGTTGGATGATTAAGGGATTCAGGTATTTCATGACTTTGTATAGAAGTCTATGGGGTGAAACTGGCACTAAATTGGTTTTCAAGAATATTGGCAATGTCTGTTGGTTAGAATAGTTGACCACATTATGAATATGTTCAGAACAATGTGGGGTACCTTTTCTTAGTTTTTTTAACATAGCTAAAGAATGATTTCCAGAGGCCAGGCTAAGTTCATAGGCTCATTCAGTGGACCTAATACTGTTTTTCAGTTAGTTTTTTTTCTTTTGTTTTGCAATGTTTTTAATTTTATCCTTGATTAGAAAGGTTTTAGATTTACTAAATAATTGTAAGAGTTTCTGTTTGTTATATAGGTTATTTATGGAAATGGACCACCAAGGTGGTTTGGTTTTGAATTTCACATGATGATTGCTTCTGCTAGGGACTGCTAGTGCTTTGCATTTTCTACTGGTGTAGAATTCCTTAGTGATGCTTGCTAATACATGAGGGTCACGGAAAGTGCAGTCATAAATGAATTTTGATATTTCTTAATAGAATAGCCTGAGGCTGGCATGTTTGTAGTCTTTACATTTAGTGAGGTTTGTTGTAGATGCTTTTGGGAATTAAAAGGAGGTCACAAGTTTGTGGTTAGACCTCAGTGGGGAATAAGATACCAGAAGAGTAGTACAAGAAGCAGTCATACTAGTAAGCATCACATTAAGAATGCTGTGTTCTTTATTAAGTTTATTTATCAACTGTTCAAAATAATTTTTATTCATCAAGTCTAGGATTTTTTTGGCACATCCTATATTAGAGATCTAGGTGTCCCACTTTATTGAAGAGTAGTTAAAGTTACTCAAAATAATGGAGTTTTGTTAACAGGGAGACCATTTAGAACACTGAAGAATCTTACATGTTAATCAGGGGACCAATACAGTGTTCTATAACAAGCTATCAGTTGATAATTAATCCTGTTAAAAGTGATCTGAAGTTCGATGAGTTCAGATTGCTGGTCTGTAGGGATCTGGGAGGAGGTATTGTGTCTCTTGACAAATAAAGAGATTCTACCAGAATTGCCTTTGGATTTGAAGATCCTGGTATACATAGAATGTTCTCTGTACATTTTAACCAAGTCTGTACCTATGCAGATATGAGTATTTTCCAAATGCTGGAGTATATCAAGATCAGCCAATAAACGTTTTGAATTCAGGAGACTAACATTAATGTCATCTTATTCCATTGATGCGTTAGTTATGTTGGAATGGCCATCAGCTGGACTCTGCCTAAATAAGGCACTTCGGGGACAGCAGTGGCTTTAGCCAGTATGTGGAAGCTTTGGGACTAGCGATGAAGGCCATCCTTAGTGAAGCACGATGGACTTTTGAGCATCTTGTCCCTGCTGTCACATACTTAATCTCCCTGGGATGACACCAGTTATTTAACCAAATGTAAAGCCAATGAATTCTTCTTTATATCTAGGCATCACTTAAGATGAAGGATAAATTTCACTCACGGCTAGTGCTTTACCTGCATTTGTAATATGCATGGAAAGTTCTGACAAGTCTTTATGGCGTGTCCCTTAGGATTTCATGTCTCAAGCCTAAAGTCCCCAACTATTGACAAATATGACAACAACTTGACTGTTAGTAACAGATACTATGTCTAGAAGACAGTCCAATCAGACACAGAGGACACGAGTGCATATATGTAATCCATAATGTCCAACAGACCAGTGATTTCATATAGCATGTACATCCTCAGAGAAGCAAATAAGCAAGATGCAGACCTACAGCACACTATAATCTTGAGCTACCCCCCCCCCCCAGGTCTTTGCTGAAAATGGGTACCATTGCCAAGATGAAGTTAGTCTCTAAACAAATGTCAATAAATAAATAATTGTCTATGTTTGTGATGCTTGATCAAGTAAGTGTACTCAGGCAATTTAGTTGTTGTACAATACTTGTAATGAGTGCTTGGCTGTCAGAGCACACAATGTCTTTTTTTTACTAAGATCAGATTGTAGTGCCTACTTTGCAAACAACAGAAATCCTGAGACAAAGCCACAAAAAGCAAAATGTGATGACCAAGTGCAGAGAGAGAGAGAGAGACTGAGAGCAAACTTGTCTGTGTGGTGGCCCACAGCCACAATATCAGCGCAGGCATAACAAAGTCCATATCTAAGTGCCAATTTTAATTTAATATAGACCATCTCAAAGGAGAGACTTAATAAATGTGCTTCCTTTGCTAAAAGGCAATGGCAATTGATTACAGCAGATATGCATGAATACAATGAAAAAAGTGGAATAGTCATAAGGGACTGTTAGTAGATAGACATTGAGATTGTCCAATGTAATATGATAGCCAATGAACAAGTCATATCCCATTTGAAGACAGTGTTTTCCAGATGCAGAATCACAGTCAAAATTGTAACTGACATTGGAACTCAGTTTGTTATGCACACTTTCAACAATTTGTTAAAGAGTATGGGTTTGTCCATACAATGTCAAGTCCACATTATCCACAAACAAATGATGTTGAGACAGCAGTACAAACAACTAAAAAAGTTCTTAACCAGCCAGGTCTGCATATAGCACTACTATCATATAGAAGAATGCCACATTGTGCACAACTTATGTTGGGCAGTCAAACTCAAACTACCATCCCAATACTTGAGACAAAGTTCTTGCCTAAAGCCATTTTTGTGTGAGAATATGGAATGAAATGACCAAGGGGGTGCACAATACTTACAGTTAAAGTGAGTCCCAAAACCCCATAGCAACCTTGCAAATCTACCATTGTTCATCAGCACACAGACTACGTGTACTTTGCAGTGCAGCAGTGTTCCATTAAGAACATTACTACAGTAACAAATCTACCGTTGTTCATCAGCACACAGACTACCTGTACTTCGCAGTGCAGCAGTATTCCATTAAGAACATTACTGCAGTAACAAATCTACCGTTACTCATCAGCACACAGACTACCTGTACTTTGCAGTGCAGCAGTGTTCCATTAAGAGCATTACTACAGTAACAAATCTACCGTTGCTCATCAGCACGCAGACTACCTGTACTTTGCAGTGCAGCAGTGTTCCATTGAGAGCATTACTACAGTAACAAATCTACAGCTGTTCAACAGCAGAAATGTATATTTTACAAAGCATCAATGTTCCTTCAGAGCATTCGTTTAGAAAATCTACAGTAAATAGTCTCAATAAAAACTTTAGAGTCTCTTAGGCACTAGTGTAAAATACATTATCTAGTTAACAGCAAAGTATCAAAATATCACCATCTCCAAAGCAGACAACAGACTTTCAAGTTTCCAATGTGAAATCATAGACCCAAGGAAATCCTTAGAAGGGGGAATTTCAAAAAATGGCAAGACGCCTGGCCACCTTCTCAGCGCAACTTCAGCTTTCCTCATATGAGCATTCATTTTTGTTACAATGCATTTTATAGCTAAATTAGACAGTAAATCTCAGAAAAGTTTAAATGTATCAGTAAATGTTAAATGTAAAAATGCTACAGAATGTATATTAGTGCAGACAGATGATACTTGTAAGAAACTGTGTGCAGTAGATTGTGCAAATGATGTGCAGAATTTGAAAAATGGGTTGTGACAGGAACATGCAGATTCATGGGTTAAAGATAAAATAAACTCCTTTTCATTTGCCATAGCTGAAGTGTAGGCAGACAAGTTATTACATTTTCAGAAATAGTATGTTATTCTCAGAAAAGTGAAGAGTAGAGAGACTGGAAAGGAAATTTCAATTCACTTTTATGGCCAGAAAGACAAAAAAGGTAACAGTTTCAGGCTAGTACTAGATTTAAAACTAGTATATGCATTTACCATTCTGGAAGCTCATGTTTTGTATGGTATACCAGAAATTACAGTCAAGTTAAATTTGAGAATAAACGGTTTACAGTTACAGATCTGGCAGATGATTTTTTTTGTTGTTTTGTTTCAGCAAACATTGCTAAAAGATTTGAATTATGGTAATAAAGTGTTGCAATGTGTAAATAATATCTTGATACAGATAGAGACAGAACAGGAGCATTTACAGATATTAAATAATGTTTTGTTAGTTTTACAGAATGTAGAATTTAAAGTCAATGTTACATTTTTAAAAGTGTACTGTCAAAATGTTAAATCTCATGCAAGAAAACAGTGCAGCATAAATATTATGTGTCATTAAAGACACAGGTTCAAATCTAATGTCAAGACTATATGAGGAAGCTTCACATACTTGTAAAGGACAGACAAGTAAAGTTTCAGAATCAGCTCAGTTAAATTCTAGTAATAAATGTGTATATGTAAATGGTTCAAGATTTTATATATTTCATACAGAAATTAAAGTTTACCAGAGCACATCAGAGGCACAGCCTTAATAACTGAGTTATCAGATTACAGGCCAGCTCAGCAAGCTGAATTAAAGACAGTACTATATGCCATAAAACAGTATGGTAAAAATCAGTTAAATATTATTAGTGGCAGTTTTGTGCAGTATCAGCTCTTACTATTTATCCAACAAAATTATAGACAGCAATGGCAAATATTTGCAGCATTCCGTAGTACCAAAACAGTTAAATGGCATCAGCTAAAAGAATAGCTACATGCAAGGCGGTAGGTGAAGATGTGCACACTGAAGAAATTATTTTGTAAATTATGACCTGAAGGTCACAGAGTAAACTTAGAAAATTCAACAGTTCAGATTAATTTTATAAAGATACAGAAATGCAAAAACTGCTGAAAAAATAGTAGTGTCAGATTACTACTTTAATTTCATTTGAGTTTATGCAAACAAAAACAATACCACTGAGGTTTCTATTTGATTTATCAATAAAGTTATAGCCTTTCCATTTCACTGTAGTACATTATCAGTCTGGTTACAAACTTACAAGAATTTATTTATTATAGGTTCATAGGTTTCATTCATATCATACTTCATACTAGGCTATCTGGGCATTTATAAGCCTAGCAGCCCATAGTTTGTTGGCTTCCCACCCCTTAGTTGAATAAAAACTATGCCTATTATTTTGCTGTGCCTCTGTCAAGCAGTGACACTGAAGTAATCCCTGGGGTATATCTGCGATCCCCCATCCATGTAGGTGTAATGTAGGTTCACTTCAACCAGGAAATTAAAGTCAGGGCAACAAGCAATGGTATCCGTTTACAATTGTTAAAACTGCAGGTGTTATTTTAAGAACCTGCTACTCCTTTTTGGTGCTTTGCATATATTGCTATAGAATGATACACTGTCAATTTTGGATTTTTGGATAATTTTCAGTTTGGTATTTCAAATGCATATTTTTAAAAACAGTCAGAAAAAATCATTACATATGCCACCCAGGTTTGTACCAGAGATTGGTGGTGGGGGGATTGGAGAGCCTAATTGTATGATATACACATCAACGGACCCTTGGACATTAAGGCAGCTCTTCCAATATTCCAGCAGTGACGTAGGACAATAAAGAATAATTTGTCAATTTTGCAAGTTCTGGGTTGGCCCAGACGTGTTAAGTTCAGCAAGAAAAACAGAGAACCACTGTAGCCAGAAGTGAAGATTATTGTTTTTTCTTCAATGTTTATTTATTTAGTACACATACATAATGCTAACTGCATTTATCTGCAACAACTGGAAAGGCCGCAGAAATACCTCACTAAAAGAATCACAGGCCTAAAGCAGATGCCCTACACTGACCGCCTTAAAAAACTCCAGCTATACTCTGTCGCATATCGTCTACTCAGAGGCAATCTCTGCTTAACATACAAGGCCATGTCAAACCCAGAGCTGTTGGACATGCTACACTTAAAGAAATCCCAATCCCTCAGAGCCACATGCTCCAGGGATCTAAACCTTGTCATCACAATAAACAAAACATGCTGGAGGGATAGGTTCCTGACCCAGAGACTCCCTAGACTCTGGAATAGATTGCCTATACATGTCAAGCAGAGTGCCTCTTTGGCCCTCTTCAAAAGGAACCTTAACAATTGGATGGGAGAAAGGAAATTCACCCCAGGAATCACGTCAGTTGCCCTGATAGACAGGGGTCCAGGGAAGTAAATAGCGTGGGAAGAAATAGCCAGGGAATTGTTATGGCTAGGCTTGTATAGACCCTAGGGCTGATAGCCTAGTACCAACCTATGAACCTATGTGAAGAAAGCTTTTTTTAGAGTTACAAAGTATATACAACAGATGTGCATTTATGCTGATTAGAGTTAAAGAAAGTATGCAGAAGTGTATTCAGGCAAATTAGTGACATCGCCACATAAAGTATTTCAAGATAACATTTCAATTTATTTCAAGTTATGTTTCAGCCAATTGTATAATAGTACTAGTTTTCCATTTGTTTTTATCTGTGTTCAAATTATACTGACAGAAAAGGTATTCTTTTAGTGTTAGTTGAGTTAGTTTCCAGAGTATAACATTTATACACAACTATTAAAGATGTTCAGTATAAATATTTATCACTTCATGTATATTTCAGTCAAGTTTCAGAATATTACATTCATACTCAGTTATTATAAATTTTTACTATAATACATTTCAGCAGATTTCAGAATATAGCATTCATACTCAGTTATACATTTCTAGCAACATTAATAGACAGTTTACAAAATGAAAAATGGTTCTTGTTGTTGTTGTGTCTTTCGGCTTTTTAGGGGTCGCCACAGCGGAACTCCGGTCCGCTAATAATTGGCAGTAGATTTTTATATACTGAGTTGCCAGCTCTGACGCACAACCTTCAACGAAGGTACACCCCATTCATGCATGTCTCCACACAGAAGACGCTCTAGCTGAGAATCGAACAGGACAACGTCTTACTGTGAGGCGAGAATTGTATGCATATAAAATTAAAAAATACTTTGCAGATTTCATAGGAGATTACTAGGCTAACAGCTTAAGACCCCTTAGAAGCCTAGCCAGTATAACATGATTTTACCCAGTATTTATCCCCTGGGACAAAATATCCATCATAAGTGGGATTTGGACCCATGCCTCCATGTAGAGACCAGAATTCTTATGAGGCATAGAAAGAGTTTAATCATTGAATCTGATGCCTTAGACCACTTGGCTGTACTGACAGTCATATAACATTTCTCACAAAGGTAAGAATCATACCCTATGCCCTGTGTTTTTGAGGTAGACACCTTAACCATTATGGTAATCCTCACCTCACATTATTCAATCATTAGTTTTAAGGGTAAAGTGACAAAACTATTTGTAACAGGATTATCAAGATAAGTTATCTAAAGAATAAATAGTGATATTTATTTAATATACTCAAGACATGACAGGCCAGGTTTAATTTTTTTAATTTTTTACAGAATATAGTGCATATATAGTCTGTAACATTTGTAAAAATTGTAATCTAAAACCTATTGTAACCTTGCTTGTTTTTGGAGCTTTTCTCCCCGGGACTCCATTGAAAACAGTTTCATCTTGGCCCAATGGACTATCCTGGAAAACCAACTGCAAATAAATAAATAAATAAATAATATTATATATTAATTATTGTATGTTAGACAGAAAGTAAAAAAAAATACTGATGGGTATGCAAAGGTGTAGATCTAAAATGCAGAAAGCATATTTTAGTAAGTGTACTTATGCTATTACAGCACATAGACATTTACAGGATATTTAAGACACAAATTTAAAATGCAGAATAAAATTATTAGTAACAAATCTAGCTAAAGATTTACAGAAACAGGTTAATACAATGTATGCTATTTATGCTTCAAAATACATATATTATAGGTGTAATAGAGAGTTTATAAATGACTACATAAGATTTGCCCAGTTATAATTAAATCATAACATTAACAGACTTTAAAAGATTTTCAAATAATTAACAGACAATAATTCTCAAGTGGCACCTAGTGGTCAAAATTAAAATTGCAAGTTTATTTACCAAATAAGGACAAATTATTTTTATAGCTGTTTCATAGTTTCATAGTTTCATAGTATAGTACTAGGCTATCTGCCCTGGGGCATTTGTAAGCCTAGCCATAGTGATGTGGCTTTTGCCACCCCATGAAATGGTACAAAAATGTACAGAATAAATCTAGAATACTGTGCCTCTGTCTAGTAGTGACACAATGAAGGTCCCCTTATATAATAGAATTAGTTTACTGTGCCCCTGTCTAGCAGTGACCCAGATGTGACCCCTGGGGTAAATTTTCGATCTCCCATCCACTCATCAAGATTTCTCTTGAAGAGAGTCAGTGAGGGGCTCTGCCTAATACGAACTGGGATCCTATTCCAAAGCATGGGAAGCCTTTGGGTTATGAATCTATCCCTCCAGCATGTCCTATTCATGCTTGTGCCGAGGTTTAAGTCTTTAGCTCTTGTGGTCCTGATGGATTTGGATTTTTTGAGGTGGAGCATGTCCATCAAATCCTGATTGGACATGGCCTTGTACGTCAGGCAGAGATCACCCCTGAGCAGGCGGTATGCCACTGAATAGAGCTGAAGTTTCTTTAGTCTGGCGGAATAAGACATATGTTGGACACCCTTGATCCTTTTGGTGAGGTACTTCTGTGGTCTCTCCAGCTGTTGCAAGTGCCGGGTGAGGTACATACCAAATGGGGCATTGTATTCAATCATGGGTCTGATGAGGGAGGAATATAAGGGTACAATGACATCCTTGGCTCTGGGTGTGAATCCCTTCATGATGAGGTGTGCAAGGTAGAATGTTTTTCTAACCACTTTGGCAACGTGGGTGTCAAATGAGAGGTCGCTGTCTACTTGGGTCCCCAGGTCTCTGATTACTTTTTCCGTACTCAGTGGGTTGCTGTCTATGTGATAATTTGTGGGTACTTTGTTTTTTCCAAAAGGGATGACTATACATTTTTTGGCATTTAGTTTAAGGCCATGACTACGGCACCAGTTGTCCGTTTCAGTGAGGCCTTTTTGTAGGATGTGTGTGTCAGCTGGTGTATCGACTATGGCGCCTAGTTTGCAGTCATCTGCGAACTTTGTCAGCCACAGCCCTCCCATGTTTGCTTTAACATCTGAGAAATAAATGCTGAACAAGAGGGGTCCCAGGACAGATCCCTGTGGGACACCACTTGTGAGTGGCTTTGAGTCTGACATTGCTCCAGCGATTTTAACTTTATGGGTTCTGTCCTTTAGCCAGTTTGCAACCCATCTAGTGACATAGGGGTTTACTTTTAAGCTGTTTAGCTTATCTATGATGCCTGAGTGGGGTATTGTGTCAAAGGCCTTAGCCAAGTCCAGGTATGCTGTATGGACTGCTTTGCCCTCATCAATGGCTCTAGTGACTGTTTCAAAAATGTCAAACAGGTTTAAAAGGCAGGATCTGCCCTTCACAAAGCCGAACTGGGTGGGGTCAAGTGTCTGTAGGTCCCCTATGTCTCTGTTTATGAGTTCCATAATGATTCTTTCCATAGCTTTGCAGACCAGGCTAGTTAAGCTTATGGGGAGGTAGTTTCCAGGGTCTGTAGAGGCACCCCCCCTTGTGGAGTGGGACCACTGTTGCTGTACGCCAGTGTACAGGTACATAACCCGAAGTAAGGCTAAGATTAAATAGCATTTTTATGTGTGGGTTTAGCTCCTCTTGGAGTTCTTGTAACACGCACCCCGGGATGCCTTCAGGTCCCATTGATGCTGTGTTTTTTGCTTTGTTTAGGGCAGTTCTCACTTGGACATCTGAGATGACAGGGAGATTACATTCAGCTGGGATAAGTATTTCTTCTTTTGGGGGTGAAGGAGGCGAGAAGTTTGCACTGAACCTGTCAGCCAGAATGTTAGCAATATCTGTGGGTTCAGTGTATTTTTTGTTGTTGTGAACCAACTCAGAGCATATCTGAGGGTTCCCGCCCAGGTTTCTAACATAGATGAAGAAGGCTTTGTGGTTATCTTTAGTGTCCTTAGCTATTTTTCTCTCAAAGTTTGCCTTGGATGTTTTTATGAGAGAACGTAGTTTTCTGCTGATGTTGATCAGAGACATCTTCCCTTCATGGGATTTCACTCTGACGTGTAGTAGCTTCCTTCTTTTGTTATACAATTTGTTTATGGCTGAGGTCCACCAGACAGGACGCTTACATTTGGTGGAGAGGGACTTGGATTTGTTTGGGATTGCATGATCCATGCATTCCTGGATATGTCCATAGAAAGCATTTGTGAAGGATTCGGCATTGCGGGATGTGGTATCTACTGGCACAGTGGGCTTAAAGGATACCATCTCCTTCTTAAGAAGAGTGAAGTCTGCTTTTGAGAAGTTTTTCACTGTGGTCTTTTGTGCTGGGGGTGGAGGTGGGATATGTATATCCAGGGTGATTAGTTTGTGGTCAGATCTCACTAGTGAGGGGTATACTTCCGGTGTGGAGCATTTTGTCCCCATGTTTGTGATGATCAGGTCTAGTATATTTTCTCCCTAGTGGGAGAGGTGACTAGTTGTTCCAGTGCATTTGAATTTATAAATTCCAGGAACCTTTGAGCTAGGGTATTAGGGCTAGAATAATGTACCCAATCTATGTTTGGGTAGTTGAAGTCTCCCAGTATGATGGTATTTTGTGATACATTCATATCCTCCAATGTCTTCAGGAAGGCTGAGTGGGGTTCTTGAGATTGGGAGGGTGGTCTGTAACATGCTACCAGTTGTATAGCAGTTTTGCCTATGGTTAGTTGCACCTGTATGGTCTCTGTTGCTTCATGTGTTGCTACTAACCTGGAGGTGTGGGTGTCCTTTATGAATATGGACACTTCCCCTCCCTTTGTGGTTCGCCCCGGGTTTTGGGGCGAAAAGCATGATACGAGGTATAGCCTGGTAGTGCTGGGGTGCTCTCAGGAGCCTTGAACCAGGTTTCAGTTACTGCACAGATGTCGATGTTCTCCATGCTGAGGAGTGCATCAAGTGCCTGCATCTTGAGATTTAGACTTCTGGCGTTGAGCAGCATTACCCTTAGTTTTTTCCATTTTTGTTTTCTAAGGAGGTGGTTTTGTCTTTTGAGCCTTGCCTAAAAAGGCATTATGGGGTGGCAAGAGCCTTAGCCAATATCTGGAAGCCCAGTGGTGACAGGTGTAAGCCATCCCTTGTAAGCAGCGTGGCTTGTCCAACATATCATCCCAGGCAGACAGATATTGGATCCCCTTAGAATGACACCAGTACTCGAGCCAATTGTTAAAGCTGATCATCTTGTCTTTGTATTGTGGTATCATTCTTGGTGAGGGCAAGATGCTGCTCAGGGTCATACCAGCCTGGGCTATATAATCGGAGAGCTCCTCTATGTCTCTTTTCATGTAGTCCAGGGAGGTATGTCTCAGGTCATTCACACCAGCATGGACAATGACGGAGTCATATTTGTACTTGCTTTGGAGTGACCTGAGTGCGTGTGTTATGTGGCGGATCCTAGCCCGTGATAGACAGCTCACAGTCACCTTCTCCTTGTTCAGCTTGGTCAGTGGGACATCAGTGTGTCTGACTATGGAGTCACCTATTACTAGTGTATCAGGCAAGGTGTTTGGCCTTAAGGGCTGCGATTGGTTGACACACTGATTTATTGAAGTATGTGTTGTATGTGTTTTGTTTTGAGGTGGTGGATTTTTGGATGTCTGCTTTGGGAGCCTCTGTTGTTTTGGTAAGTTTTTTATTAGAGCCTCCGAGTATGTCTTTGTGTTTTATGTGTTTGGTTTGCAGTTGTGGTAGGTCTATGTGGGACTGGGATTGTTGTGTGTGTGGTTGCCATCTCCTCCTGTCTGGTCATGCCAGCCCTGAGTTGAGAGAGTTCAGCCTCCAGTTTGGCTATATAGTTGCATCTCTCACATGTAATTGTGTTTGTTGGGAGGAGGAGAGGGTTGTCTGTGTACATGAGACAATTGTAGCATTGTCTCAAGATGCCCAGATTGACCAGCTGAACTGGAGACGACACCAGTAATCTACCACTCGACATGCTAGAACAGTATAAGGGGGTGGTATACCTTTAAGGGAGGTGGGTATTCACAGGGGTGGTAAGTAGATGTAGTGCTTTACTTAGTACGAGAGTGCTTACTTAGTAGGGAAGTATTGAGAACAAGTGCTAGGCTTATAATACAGTGAGTAGTCTGGTTTTACTAAGAGTAGAGCTTCCTTAAGGGAAAATTTGAAGAACAGACTTGGCGGAGCCAGAAAAAGTTTAACCTTGTTTAACCGGGCGCCGCTATGCGACCAGCGCAAAAGCCGCATAAACGGATTTTAAGCAGTGAACTACAAAAGAGCTAGGAATGGTCCCAAACAACCAATTACTACAGCTTCTTGTGCTGAGGTCACTTCCCCCAAGGACAGGTAGGCTGCTCAAGGCTCCCCACTCCCACTGGTGAGCAAAGAAACTTCCTTCTATCCAAGTAAGGTAATGGACAACACAGGAACTACACCACAGCCCAGAATACAGCAATGCCTGTAAACTGGTCTAAACTAGTCGAGGAAGGCGGAAAACAAGGATTATTTTTTTGTTTTTTTGGTAGAAACACACAGAAAATGCAGAGACAATGATAAATTAGTTACACAGGCTAGCACACTTTAGTGGGCAGCCTCCACAGTTAAATTAAACAAACAAACAAGCAAACTTTCGATCAAATTTGACTAAATGTAACTTTTAAGTGCAGATTTTAAAATAATGCAGCAATCAATTAAAAAACAGTTCAGGCTAGTTCAAAGTAAGCTACAGAAGCTATTTCCAGTGAAAAAAAGCAAAGATACTTAAATCCAGAAGGTAGTCGCTTTTTCGAGTTCCTTGCTGCTAGGATCACTCTGTAAACCCACGTGGAGCTTGTCTGAGCAGTATAGCCAGAAAAAAACGCCCAGAGGCGGATTTTAAGCAGTGAACTACAAAAGAGCTAGGAATGGTCCCAAACAACCAATTACTACAGCTTCTTGTGTTGAGGTCACTTCCCCCAAGGACAGGTATTATAGTATCCTTTGCAGACTATATTAATAAATTTATACTGTAATTATAAAAGTAAATTCCAGTTCAGTAACTTTGGAATTTTTGGACACAATTGCTAGATTTTAATAAATCCTACATTAAAACAGTTAGTAAAATAGGCCTTGCATAGGCCTGAAAATGTAAGGTCAGGCCTGTGTCCTCATTTTATATTTTATATGGGATGGGCAGCACAGTGGTGCAGCAGATTAGCATTGTCACCTCACAGCAAGAGGTTCCCTGATTCGATTCTCAGCTTGGGTGCCTTCTATGCGGAGTCTGCATGTTCTTCCTGTGTTTGTGTGGGTTTCCTCTGGGTGCTCTGTTTTAATCTGACATCCCAAAGACATACAGTAGGTGGAGTGGACACACTAAATTGGCCATAGGTGTGAGTGTGCATGTGAGTGTGTGATATGGATAAACTGGTGTGACAGGGCTATCCACCTGACAGTGTAAACCTTGGCTCTAGATGATTGTCACTGTTGAAATGACACCCCAACCCTATGTGCAAAAAATGGGAAAAAAATGTTGTGAATGGATGGATATTAAATTAGCTACAAAAATAGATCCCTTTTTAGGGGTCTTGGGGAGTTGTAAGATTAGGTTTCACTTACATGTAGTTTGCTAGACATAAATACAGTGTTATCTTTGCGTAGGCCAAGAAATGTAGCTATTTTAAAGCAGTGGTATATCTTTATTTTACAGTTTGCATGCAGTTTCAATAGAAAGGAATGTTTCCTCAAAGGATACAAATAAGCTCAGAGAAATAAACTTCAGATAAGAATGAAATGTGTTAACAGAATGTCAAGTACATTGAGTAAAAACAGATCTTGTTGAGATGGTACAAGGTTTGGGAACCAAGAATAAAGAGGCATGTAGAACCGGTAGGAAATTTACAAGGTGTTAGTTACAGAATTAAATTAGTTAGTTCAGACTGATATGCAGAAATCACTGCAGTGCAATCCACAGAAGTTTGGTAGAGACATTCAAGAGCGAGTGCAGAACTCTGGTCAAATATTCAGCTTTCCAGAATATTAATGATATTATTCAGGCAGAAAGGAATAATTCTGAGTATATTGAATGCAGAGACTACGGACATCATGATTCAATCTATTTCAGTTTATCCACACTGTTATTAGAAACAATAAGATTTGATTTGGACATTGCTGACAGAATTTATGAACAGGATAATGAGCACAGAAGCTGTGGACATTATAGTTCAGTCTGTTTCAGTTTATCAGCACTGTTATTGGAGATGTTAAGATTTGATTTGGACATTGACATCTACCTCCACTGCACATAATAAAATATTCTTAACCAAGCTATAGTATATGCAGACTTTTATTCTGAAAGGTACAAGAAGATTTGGAATATAAAGGAGAAACTGACACCTGTTCAGCAGAGTTCTGGATAATTAAAAGATATAGACATTCGTTCTAACCTCATTCAAGTTTCTTCCAGTTATTTCCAGTTTATTCCAATAGTCTACAATCTTTTAAATTTTTACATAAGTGCTTGTACGATAAAACGCATTCAGCTCATTCTTTATCTAACTTGAATCAATGTCAGACAGTCTGTGTAAAGTTAGATCATGAAAGGATATGGAAGATAACAGGTGGGGCATTTGCCAAATATGTAAAACCAAGATTATACAAAATCCAAGCCAGTGATGGAGCTGTAGTAATGAGAAACCAGAGATACGTCCAGGTGGTTGTAGAGATGTCTGAATCAATTATTCAAGTGACACAATTAAATAAGAATACAAAGGTATAACAGACTCTGAATCAGTGTCTTCAGGCTGTAAAGACAGGATTAGTCATATTTGACATTAAAATGAATTACTACATAAAAATACAATTTTCCTGAAAAGTGACACAGTACGGGACAGAGACTCATTAACTAATAGTGACTTGTTACAAATGATAAGCTTTTCACATTCACAATCTGAGAGTTACTTCACAAGGGTATAAAATAATGATTCTAGTGAAGTACTAAGATCTGTGATGGGTCCAAAACAGAAAAGTAATAATAAAAAGAACTGCTAACAGGAACGTGTGCTTAGAGACTATGAAAGCCTAAATATTTACTGTGATGTTGCAAAAATGTATATCGCTCTACAGTTTGTTTGTTTGTGTCTTTCGGCTTTTCCCGGTTAGGGGTCACCACAGTGGAACTCCGGTCCGCTAATGATTGACTGTAGATTTTTACATGCTGGCTTGCAGGGCCTAACGCACAACCTTCAATGAAGGAACGCCCATTCACGCATGTCGCCACACAGAAGACGCTCTAACTGAGAATCGAACAGGCAACGTTGTGAGGACACAACGCTAATGCATAATATTTTAATGCTGCTTACTTTTCAGATAAATGGCATGTGCATGCAAGTGTTTCAGAATGCCACGTGTTTGAAATTGAATGTTTATGAAATGGAAATATTTTAAAAAGAAATAGAAAAGTGCATGGCAATACCGTAAAGTGCCAATCTGTATACAATGTGCTACCTCAAAAGAGAACTGCATTCATATCTCTGCGGGAGGAAGATATGGTGATATTAAACTACAACAATGAACTTTGTGATTAGCAATAGACTGGTTGTGTTTGTATTAAACCTAAAGAGGGTTTTACATATAGCTCAAGGGTTTAGTACTGAAACTACCAGCTAGGTTTCTGATGGCACAGAGGGTTAAGATGGTGAGCTGTAGTTCCTGTTGTGCAGGGTTTGATTCCCTCAGTTCTCTTGTGTCTACTGTGTGATCTTAAGCACATTACTTAGTCAGCAAGTACATGTAGGCAACTTAGAATTTGGGCTAGGTTCAATAGTCCATAGGACTGCAAGCCTAGTAACTATGAAGCTATTGTGTGAGTTGAGTGTAAACCTGACTTGACAAGCATGTGGCAACAGACTTATACACACCAAATTTGACCTTCTATGCTTGTGGTGTCCTAAATATATCACAGAGCATGACACTGATTAAACAGCGCATACAAGTAAACACAAATCTGCATTTCAGAATGTAATTGATGCACACCCAAAAGATAAGGAGAGAAAACAATGGAACAACTGTTGAAGCAAATAATACAAAAGCAGCACTAGTTTATGTAACTCACAGTGTGGGGTGGGACTGCTTTAGGAATCATAGAAAGTGCAAGACTACTGAATTTGCAACCATTATGCTATGTCAGTTTTCATCCTAGACTGTACCTCCCGCTTCAAAGAGGGCTAGGCCGATCAAGCCCTGGGGTGAATTTGTGAATACCCATCCAGTTATCCAGGTCCCATTTGAAGGAAGATAGTGTATCACCACTTCTTTATCTGCTGGGGGTATATTCCAGTTGTGAGAGAATTATTGTTTTAGCGCATTATCACATGCTTTACTTCTGTCTTATTGAATGAGCTACCACCAATTCGGATATTAAAAAAACTCATTTACAGTCTCATGGAAAAAGCTCACTATATTTGTGTGTCTTAGTGAACATGAAACTAAGGAATTCTTACTCTTTTTTAAAGATGCCTCAATTATATCCCTATGCTGTTTCAGCATTGTACCATACCTTATACGTACAAATAAGTCAAAACAAATCTCGGTTAATTATTAAATGGATCATGTAACTGCTTACTCGGTGACTCCATTGTATTCAAAGCTGTAAATGTTAAAGGAAAACTGTACCCTCCTATGTAATTTCCCTTGGCCAAGAGTTCTGTTTTGTCCCTATATTGTCACCTGGAAGCTCCTAGAAACTCTTAAGTAAATTTAATTTTTTTTTCATTTCCACTAGTTTTCCTGCCATATCACTTTCTGTTCTTTAAGTCACATTATTACAGAAAGGAATTGGTCCTGTCCAGCCTGAATAAAGACCCTACCACTTCTTCCCATTCAGTTACATATTTTCAGAAAGGAATTTGCCCCAGTCTTGCCTGTCATATGCTAGACAATGTTAATTTTATAGTTTTGACTGTTCATCATCTCCCATAACTTTATATCCTGAAACTGTCTTATTCAGGTCAGTAAAGGCCTATATAGAGTTTTCCAATAATTAACTCTTTGAAAAATGGTTTCACTTTAGCTGCTAATATGTACCTTATATGAAGAACCAGCATTGGATTTACTGAAACACTACATAAGCCAGCTGGTGAATATTTTCATTAGTAACCAGGAAAGTGCTATTTATTCACATGGCTACAAAATTATTAAGTATAATAGCAAAAAATACAGGCAGCTGTTATTTGCCTTGCTTGGTCCTTGAAGTGACATTTATCAGTCACCAATAAATAAGATGAGATCACAATTTTCACACTCAGTAAGAGTATGTGGGAAGGATGTTCTACAATGCCTTTTAAGGGCTAAACTTTTAACATTTAATAAAATACCACTTTTCACCTTATCTGTAATAAAAAGAAAATATTAAATAGACCACAAAAGGTATTTAAAGCTTACAGTAAACATGAATTAGAGTTCTTGTTCTTCTTTCAGCTTTTCCTGGTTAGGGGTATCCACAGCGCAACTCCGGTCCACTAATGATTAGCAGTAGATTTTTACAGTGCTGAGGTGTCAGCTCAACGCCCAACCTTCAACAAAGGCACACCCTACACATGTCTTTCAAATGCCATTTGACCGTGGGGAGGACATGCAGATTCCACACAGAAGGCGCTCCAGCCGAGAATCGAATGGGAGAACCTCTTGCTGTGAGGCGACAACGCTATGCTGCACCACCGCGGCTTTTACGAATTAGAGTAATTCTTTGTAAAAGAAACACATATATTGGTTTCATAGAGCATTATTTAAACAGGTGACTCAAAGCACTCTCAGTGTAATGAGATAGAGGGGAAAATGTGTTTATGATGTTAGACTGTATCAGACTGTAGGGAACCAATCTATATACTGCAAGGAGAACAAAGAAACTGAAAAAAATGAAATCACAATTATATGGCAGGCTCGTGGTAGTCATTTTGTGGTATAAGAAATTAAGAAAAACTCTTAGACTATCTCTGATGCTGTAGCAGTGAATAGAATATCAAGATCATCATCATCATCACCCCCTTTTTCCCATTTCCTACATGGGGGTTGGGGTATCATGTTAACCACCACCATGTCTCTTTTGATTCAATGCCACATTCCTGCCTTCTTTCACACTCATGTCTGACTGTCGCAGATCTTCTCTCACACAATCCATCCACCTCTGTACTGGATGTCCTCGTTTCATCTTACCTTCTTCCTGTCTCTCCCAAATTTTCTTCAACAGATTGTCGTCTGCCTTTCTGCACAAGTCTGAACCACTGTAATCTATTCTCTTTGATGTATTCTGCAATTGGAGCTACTTTGGCTTCTGCCCTTATGTCCTCATTTCTTCATCTGTCCCACAGTGTGTACACCACCACCCTTCTCAGGCACTTCATTTCCATCACCTTGAGCTTTCTCATCTGCTCTGCCTTTACTGTCCAGGTTTATGTACCATACAGTAGTACTGGTTGCACCACTGTCTTGTACACCTTACTTTTCAGTTTCTTTGGCATTCTTCTGTCATTCACTACACCTGAGATTTTATGCCAGTGAGCTGCAGCCCCTCTGATTCTAGCTTTGACATCTTCATTCAGACTTCCCCGTCTCATCAAACACCCCTCCCAGATATCTGAAGCTATTAACCTGTTCCTCTATCTACTATTCTATCTCAATTCTCAGCTTCTTCTGATTTCACCAATTTGCTGCCATTAGCATTGTCTTATCTGTGCTTAGTTTCATCCCATGTGCCTTCAATTTGCATTCCATTCACCTATACGTTACTGAAGTTTTTGCTCAGAGTCTGCTTGTAATGCCACATTGTCTGCATGCACTTTGTTGACCTGTCCTCTCTGACCTTTTTGCTAATGTAGTCCATCACCAGTATGAACAACAATGATCTCAGAGATGAACTCCCAATGGGAACCTGTCTGTGAGACTGACCACTGATTGTATTTGAGTCATTGGATTCTTGTACACAGCCTGCACTAATTCTACCAATGTTTCTGGGATTCTGAACCAGCAAAGCACTGCCCAAATAAGCTTTCTTGGGACCTTGTCACATGCTTTCTCCAAGTCTAGGAATGTCCGATTAGAGTCTTTCTTCATCTCTAGTATGCTCCCAACTATCTATATCACTACAAACATCAGGTTTGTTGTAATGCATCATGATCTGAATCCAAACTGCTCATCTTCCATCTTAAATTCTATTACACTATGTGTCCGTTTATCAGTCACCCTCTCCAGAACTTTCATGCAATGTGACAGGAGTTTGATGGCTCTGTACTGCCCATAGTTGTCGATATCCCCTTTATTCTTGTACACTGGCACTAGTATGCTTATTCTCCAGTCATCTGGGATATGCTTTCTCTCCACACTGCTATGATTACCCTTAGGAGCTATTTCTCCCCTATCTCACCCAGTATTGTTATCATATCTGCTGTGGCCTCATCCATGCCTGCTGCTTTCCATGACTTCATTTTTCTTAGTGCTGCTCTTACTTCTTCTAAGGGGGACTTCTCTTCTTCTCTTATTGTAGGATGTTTCTGGGGCAGTACAGCTTCTGTGGGGTTTTCTTCATTTAGACACTGCTAGAAGTACTTCTTCCATCTGTCTTTTATGTCCTGTGGACTAGTGAGCAAGTTGTTGTTGGCATCCCTTATGAAGGGTGTCTGACTATCTTCTTTATCTTTCTGTCTTTACTTTGCATCCTGATATAGTTTCTTTGTGCCACCTACTGAGTGACTTTCCAGAAGCTGGTAGAGTGCCTCCAATGTCTTGTTCTTTGCTATTGCAACTCATTTCTTGTCTTATTTGTTATCCAACCAGTATTCCTTCCTAGCCTGGTTGGGCTTTTCTATCTTCCACTTCTTCCTGCACTCCTTCTTTCTTTTGATGACTTCCTGGACTTCTGCATTCCACCACCAGCTTTCCTTATGTACCTTATTTCCATACCTGACTCGGCCACATATCTGTTCTGTAGTTCTCACACATGCTGTTTTGAGGCGCTGCAATTCTTCTTCATCTCCACCTATTTCCTTCTCTTATTGGAGTTCTAGGACTCTGAGTAATTCCTTGAATTGTACTTTCTCTCCAGTCAACTTCCAGGTCTTCAGCCTGGTCTCTGTTGACCTTAGAGCCTTCTCTGACCACTGTTTGCAGCTAATTGTGACAATCAGTGGTTTATGCTGTGGGCTGACTGTTTTACTGAAGATGACTTTGCCCAGTGCCCTTTCTTTACTAGGAGGAAGTCTACTAGATTTGCATGTTGGCCACTCTTGTATGCGATCTTGTCCCTTTTTCTGAATTATGTGTTGGCTACTATCAAGCCATTTACCAGACAGAAGTCTAGAATGGTCTCTCCTTCTTTATTACTGTTACTTCACCCATGTGGACCCAGGCAGTCTTCATATCCTGTTCTGTCTGTCCTGATATGTGCATTAAAGTCAGCCAATTCACATTGCCCTGCTTTATCTAGTAGAGCATGTAACTGCTGTCTGAATGCATGCTTTCCCTCACTATCACAACCCTGCTGTGGGGCATAGGCTGAAATTATGAATACTGCCCTATCATTACACTGGAGTCTGATTGTCATGAGTCTGTCACTAATTCTGATGACATCCCTCACTACCTTCTGAAGCCTGTCTCTCATCACAATTCCCAAAACTATTGCTAGGCTGTCCTCCCCTGAGTAGCAGACTCTGGATCCCAAGCCAAGTGGCTTTGCTGCATTGACCTTCCATCTTGTCTTCTGGATACATAAGATGTCCAGCCTCCTTCTTACCATCATATAATCCACTTCCAAGCTGCATCCTGTCAGTGAACCTGCATCAGGTGTAACAATTCTCGGTTCATGTTTGGCAGGTTGGTTGGTTTCACCTTCAGCTTTCACTCAGCAGAGCTATCCCAGATATACTAGAATATCAAAATACGAAAACATATATTTTTCAGTTTTACGCTAACATTTTCTTTTAACTGCAGACAAACTGCTGAAAAAGACACTGAACCGTTGCACAGAACATAATGCAGTAACCAATCTCTGGTTGATTCAGCATATTGAAAACGATACACATTTGCTATAAATGACTTTACTGCGTACTGTATATTAGACATTAATCAGAAACTTTGCTAAATGGGGTGATTCCACAATGCAATCCTCTTTCATAAACAATCAGAATTATACAAATTCACTTTTATTCTATTAATACTAAAATACTGCAGAAACGTATACAAATTCAGATTTATTCTATTAATACTAAAATACTGCATATATAAATATAAGCAGAGGTATGAGGCATGCATTTCAATTACCATGATAACCTTACGTACTTAACTTTGCATGGCTGCATTCTGTTGCAGTTTTAACTAGTAGAAACTACAAAACAATGTAGCAAGGAATGACTTTCCTACACAGATGTCAAGAAACAGAGTTACATAAAATAATAATAGTGGCAATATGATATTTACAAATTACATAAGTCATGATATAATAGCAATATGCCATGATTCAGTATGTGCCATTCTGGGATTTACTCACAGATCAAATATGTCAGCTGTCAGTTAGTACCACTGTAGCCCCCCCACACACACAAATGTTATACTGCTATAGAAAGCCATGTACACTGATTTGCTTCAGCTTCCATTATTTTTCTTAAAGTTTGGCTTTCTTAATTAAATGGTAAATTTGTCTAGGCTTAAAATGGCCCTCAAGAGCAGATAGCCTATTAATGACTTATGAAACTATAAATTGTTAACACATTGTAAGTGTTTGGATTTCAGGTCCAGTATACAGTGAATTGCACTTTCATATTTATTGTCAACAAGCTGTCAATATTTCAAGAATCCAGGAGTTACGTCAAACTGGGAAGGAGGAAATAAAAGACAAAAGTCAGTTACGGGCATTTTTACTACATCTGATGTGGGAAACCTGGTGTTGTGAGAATAACTCTGAAAGAAATGAGCATTTTTGCTACAGTAATATTACAAATTAATATGCAGACAATTACAGTTTAGTCAGGTGACTACTTAGTCACATCAAGTATAAATAAAAGCCATCTGTGCAAATTGTTAATCTTATTCTAAAATTATTTTAATCATAAACTTAACAAGCTACTAGAGAAATAAAACTTTTAAATCAGCAGACAAGGGCAAAAAATAGTTCTTATGCATTATAGGCGGTATATGCAAATGTGTTATGAACATCTGATGAAGTGTACTGTTTATGAAAAAACTAATATGGAATCTTATTGGGAAACTTTGGCACAGTATAAGGAGCTGTTGGATAAGGGGTATAGGTTAGGCTATTTTACAAAAGAAGATGTAGAAAAAAATATTTAATGTTGAAGATTGCAGTGTTGCTAGTTTTTACTGCTTGACTAAAGTTCATAAAAGCCTTTCCAACACCCCTGGCTGTCCTCTTGTTTCAGCCTGTAAATATTTTTTGCATAATAGTGGACTTCTGTTACATGAGTACCTACTTTCTTTTGTTATTATACTCATTTTGTATATCAGAGATACTTCTGATTTTTTTTGTCTACGATTTTTCAACTAAAGTGGACCACAGACATGTTTTGGATAACACTGGATGCTGGAAGTCTTTATATTAGCATCGGACATGTTCGTGGTATTGAGGCACTCCAGTATTTTTGGGTTCCTATTACGAGAACGAAGATTCCTTTAGGCGAATATGAAGACGTCGACCCATATTGTGCAAAGTATGTAAACCGCGAAAGTTCAAAACCGCAAAGTTTGAAATGTCGATTTGTTTTGGTTGGCCCATCTGCGGTATAGCTCCATAAGGTAAGTGTACGATAGATAGGAATTTAGTGTTAGGATTTGGGTTAAGGTAAGTGCATAGATAGGTAATGTATGTAAAAGTTAGTGTAGTGTTAGAAGCAGGTGTTTTTTTAAATGTATGTATTTGTTTTATTTATTTTGTTTGGATATATGTGTGTGTAGGGGAGGTGTGAGGTAGTTACAAACCTTAGGGTTAGGGAGGGGTTAAGGAGCGTGCATAGATAGTTGTATTTGTGGGGTTTAGTGTAGTGTTGGACGTAGGGTTTTGGTGCTTTAGTTTAGGTTAGAAGTAGGGTTTGGTTAGTGTATGTGTGTTGTTTATTTATTTTGTTTGGGTAGGAAGTATATAGTGGGTGGTGGGGTTGGCTGACTATGACAGTTCGATATTTTATTTTCACGGTTTAGTGCGTTCGGGATTTTTGCTGTTTGCAGTATAGGGGTCGATGTTTTGGTATTCGTGCATAAGGTTTTTCGCTTTGGTAATATAGACCCATATTTTTTCGTAATAGTCCCTTTTCTAGTTATGTAATTGAGTTGTTAAATTTTTGTCTTAATAATTGTTTTTTGAGTTTGATAATGATACCTACCACCTGCTTCAAGGCACAGCTATGGGTGCACTCTTTGCCACTAAGTATACCAATTTGATGATGGCTTTGTTTGAGATAGAGTATTTATATAATCATGAATTTATGAATAAAAATGTTGTTTATTACTTTAAGTACATTGATGTTTTGATTTTTGTTTGACGGGATGGTTATAATGAAGTTGCTAACTTTGTTGATGATTTACTGAATAATATATATATAATTTGGCTTTTGATGGTTTGCAGTGTGGGAAAGAAATTACTTTTGATGGATTTGAAGTTGCAGGGCTTTAAATTGGAGAAATAAAAACAACCATATATAGGAAATTTGTAGATAGAGGATATTACCTACATGGCGCAATTGCTATCCTCCTCACTTAATCTCCTCTTTGCCCTATGGGGAGTTTTTACATTCATGTCAGTTATGCAATAATGAGGTGAATTTTTTCAATGAAGCTAAGAGGGCCATTTCAATGTTTATAACTGGGGGTATACAAGGGATTTGGTTGAGGCATCATTTTTGAAAGTATGGGAGAACAGAATAGTAGTGATATGTATCCAAATCATTTTGTTAGATCAGTTACTAATAATAGAATTCCTCCATTTCATGATGGGATAGATAAAAGGAAGATATGTTTTGTTACAACTTATGCTGTCTTCAGTGAAAAATTGATTGGTCTGCTTAGATATTACTTAGATTATTTTGTTGAGGAATCATAAACTTTCTTTAATACTAAACAGGCTCCATCTTATTTCTTACAAACGTGGTAGGAGTTTGGGGGGCATGTTGGTACATAGCAGTTTTGTGTCTCCTGCTATACATATTTATAGACAACCTTCCTCAGTAGATACTTTTCCTTGTGGGGGTTGTTCTACTTGTCAGTTTATTAAAGGTTCTCTTTTTAAATTAATGATATTAAATTTAAACCTGTGAATAAGCTTACATGTAATACTGTGGGTGTTATCCATGCCCTTAAATGCTCCTGTTACCTATTTTATATAGGTGAAAGTAAAATAGCTTTAAAACGTCGGTTGCAGGAGCACATTAGGGACATTAAAAAACAATGTGTTGGTAGCCCCATTGCTTTGCACTTTACGTTATATCATCAGGGTAATTTTTTGGGTTTATGGGGTACTGTTCTGGAGCAGGTGGTAGTTAGGTTTGGCAAAAATGTTTTACTTAAAGACAAATTATTATATAAGGAAAATGTTTACGTTTTGAAGTATGGTACTTTAGTGCCTTTGGGCTTAAATTTGGACTGTAATTGAAGGTACTTGAGCTAATTCTTTTTGACTTCATTTTGTTAATTGATTTATTGTTTTATTAATTGTGTTTATATATATATATATATATATATATATATATATTATTTGCATTACTATGAAATATTACTCCTTGAAGGCTTATATGCTGAGGTACTAGAGTTTTATTAAAGTGTCTCTTATTTTTTAAGAACACTGCACTGGCACGAAGTATAGAAATTTCTCTCTTTAATTCACACTATAATCACATTAAACACAACATGTGGTTGAGCGCTTTCATCTACCACCGTAGATTTCATCAGAACCACTACACAATGTATCTTATTCCTTTATATATACATATCAATTCAACAATTAACAACTCATTAAAAATCATGTGATTAAATTCATTTCCATTTGTTCATCAGCTTCTTAAAGTGCACAGTGCTCAATTCCCTCAATGTATGCCATTCTATGTATATTTGTATTGTTTTAAAATTTGTAATACTTAAAAATACTTAAAAATACTTTAAAAACTGTCTTAATTGCATGAATACTGATTACCATAATATACTCTATACCTTACATACAATACTTCTATTCTTTTAAAAAATATATCTCTGTCATGTTTGTATAACTTCCTTTAGTATACTATGTTCATAATATACATTTTATATACCCTTGCACTATTGAATGGATGATTATATACCTTCTAAAATTTGGCTGTTTGCCTTTATCCATCATAAAATAGTTTTTATTGAAATATATTCATTTAACCCCGGGTGCTCGGAGGCATTCAATTTAATTTGCCACCGTGTTTCTTTTTCTAGTAATTTCTCCTTTAAATTCCCACCCCTGGGGTTAACCTTTACTTGTTCTAAAATTCCAAACTTGAATATCTAAAATTTGGCTGTTTGCCTTTATCCATCATAAAATAGTTTTTATTGAAATATATTCATTTAACCCCGGGTGCTCGGAGGCATACAATTGTGCTATATTATACAGAAGACTATAACAATAAAATTATGAATATATTATTAAATTCTGGGAATTATATAGCCACCTCACTGAATGAAGTTAACATTGCATATCATAAAATTAATTTAATTTTAGAGGATTTATTAATAGATAGTAGAATAGATATGAATATGTACAATTATGTGAAAATAGAGTATCCTATTTTAGGAACCATTGTAGGCATACCCAAGATCCATAAAAACATCCAGGAACCACCGTTTCGACCCATTATATCTGGAAGCAATTCTAAAACTTTTGAAATGGGGAAAGTAGTTGACGGATGGTTAAAAGGGGTATATTCATACATCCCACATATAGTAAAGGATTCCTGGGATTTTCTCACTAGACTCAAAGATGAACTTATAAGTGATAATTGCCTTTTGGTAACAATCGATATAATGGACCTATTCTCATGTATACCTCAGGATGAGGGACTCAAAAGATTTGAAGAAAGTATGTGCAAATATAGTAGATTAACTTGGGATAGAATAAGTGTCATCATGGTGTTTATGGAAGTAGTTTTGAAGAACAATTTTATTATGTTTCAAGGTGAATATTACAGGCAAAACAAGGGGGTTGCTATGGGGGCGGCCTGTGCCCCTATGTTTGCTAATTTGTTTTTACTGAATTGGGAAGAAGAATATATCTTGGGAACAGAATGGAACAAATATATAAAAAGTTATCTCAGATTTTTGGATGACGTGTTCTTTATATGGGAAGGTAGTGAGGAACTACTACATGAATTTACCAAGTATCTTAACAGTAGAAATGAATATTTAAGGTTTACAACAAACATGAATAGAAAAAGCATAGCATACTTGGATACTAAAATAACTATTGAGAGTAAGAAGTTCAAGTCCAACCTATATAGGAAAGATACTTTCAGTAATGATTATCTTGAGTATAATAATTGCCACCCCCAGTATCAGAAAAAAAGTATTATCAAAGGGCAATGCATCAGAGCGGCTAGGATGACATCCAGCTTTGAGGACGTAATAGTGGAATTAAATTACATAGCCGCAATGTTTATCGACAGGGGGTACCCTGACTGGATGGTGTGTGATATAGTAAAGTATGTTAAACATGAGTGGGGTAAAAAATATAAACCCATATTGGGGAATGAGGATGGAATAGGAAGTATGAAAAAAGTGAATACTGAATATAGGAGAGCTTGTGTTATGCAATATGCGCCCTCAGTTAACAAATTTAAAGACATAATAGCAAAAAACTGGAACATAATAGAAACAGATGATGACATTTATAAAATATTAGGCCCTAGACCATCGTTCGTTTATAGAAATGGACAAAATTTGAAAAGTAGGTTGAAAAATATGACAGGTGATCATCGTAAGAGAGAGGGTTGCACCACCAAGTGTGGATGTTGCAACCAGTGTCAGTTTATTATGGAGGTTAGTAGTGTCACATTGGATAACATTCAGAAAACTACAGTTAGGTTTATTAAGGGGAATTGTAGAACTAAGAATGTCATATATTTAGCCTTGTATTCAACATGTCCATGTTACTATGTAGGGATGACATCTAGATTTTTAAAAAATAGAATATATGAGCACTACTATAGAATAAAGAAGCAGGATGAGAATAATGCCCTATGGAGACATTGTATGGCCAGTAAAGAGTGCAGGATATTCAAGTTTGGAATTTTAGAACAAGTAAAGGTTAACCCCAGGGGAGGGAATTTAAAGGAGAAATTACTAGAAAAAGAAACACGGTGGCAAATTAAATTGAATGCCTCCGAGCACCCGGGGTTAAATGAATATATTTCAATAAAAACTATTTTATGATGGATAAAGGCAAACAGCCAAATTTTAGAAGGTATATAATCATCCATTCAATAGTGCAAGGGTATATAAAATGTATATTATGAACATAGTATACTAAAGGAAGTTATACAAACATGACAGAGATATATTTTTTTAAAGAATAGAAGTATTGTATGTAAGGTATAGAGTATATTATGGTAATCAGTATTCATGCAATTAAGACAGTTTTTTAAGTATTTTTAAGTATTTTTAAGTATTACAAATTTTAAAACAATACAAATATACACAGAATGGCATACATTGAGGGAATTGAGAACTGTGCACTTTAAGAAGCTGATGAACAAATGGAAATGAATTTAATCACATGATTTTTAATGAGTTGTTAATTGTTGAATTGATATGTATATATAAAGGAGTAAGATACATTGTGTAGTGGTTCTGATGAAATCTACGGTGGTAGATGAAAGCGCTCAACCACACGTTGTGTTTAATGTGATTATAGTGTGAATTAAAGAGAGAAATTTCTATACTTCATGCCAGTGCAGTGTTCTTATACTGGGACTTGAATCAGCCTCTACGGGGGCTTGTATTTATTATTTGTTGGCCAGACCAGTACTTCATTTACTTCAGTACTTCAGGGTTGGGAGGGTGGCCTAATGGTTAAGGTGTTTGTCTTACAAACACAAGGTGCAGGGTTTGAGTCTCACAAGGGATAATTGGCTAGGCTTAAAATGGCTCACAAGGGCAGTTAGCCTACTACTAACCTATAACCTATAACCTATATCCAGTTACTAGTGTCTCTTATTTTTTGGCCAGTTGCTTTTTTTATTTAAATAAAACTGTCAGCCTTTTTTTAAAGCTAGGGCATTGAACGATTTGAACAATTTATATAAGTATAACATTCTAGATAAATATAAATTAATATTTTGTGAGCTTTTGATACAATATATAATTTATTTACAAATCAGGCACTGTCAGAATGCCTAAATGATGGATAATTGTAACAACTGTATCTTCTAAGCTCACAAAAAAATCAGGCTTTTCTTGTGCTGAACCTGTAGATGTTGTCCTGCTTGTAGCTGTATTGTGTATTATATAACTATTATTGATTTAGTAAAATTCTCACAGATAAATAATATTGACAAAATACTGTCAGACATCAAAGTGGTCTGAGATTTCACTCTTAAAAGGTCACAACACCAGCAATAATTGGGCCACCAAGCTACCCTAGAAGACTTATCCTCCAAAACTGGGGCATTCAAAACTTTTGTGACAGATACCATTGTCACACTGTGTGAGGTTAAAGATCCATGTAATTGGCCTGAAAAGTTTGAAGGCAGATTTGTTTCTGGAACTGTTTCCCAATAGTCCACAAAGATTCTAGAACCTCATGCTCCTCAGGGTACCTTCCCCAAAGCATGTTTCTCCAAATGTAGGCTGAGGCAAAATTATCAGCGAATGCAGTTGCCACAAAGGACTGCATGGGCTACAAGACTTACCATCTTTCAGGTACAATCAGTGCACTTACATAATTATTCAGTGGCAAAGTAATGAGACACTGCAATGCTTTCACTACACTGATGTGAATCCCAAAGCAGGAGAAGGACTATCTGGGCTATAGTAACCATCAGCTTTTCAGGTGTTCCCTGCAAATGGGCATCTCAAAACAGCATCTTCTGATCAGCCAAGGCTGAATCATGTTAGCAAGCTACTAATGGGAAAATTACTGATGTCCACAGTGGAGCTGCTACAGAACTGAGAGGCAGAACATGTAAATGGCAGAGATTTGCCTGCCTAAGCTAAATCTACACATCAACATCATTGCCTCAACATATGACTCTGACTTTGTTCATTTATGACTGAAACAGAATTTTTTATCTCTGTAACATGCACTATTTGTCTTAATGTTTTCAAGTCTATAGAAATTTCTTACTTTATTTAGGGTTCCAACCTCTGATTTGCATGATCATACTGAATACTGATATGTGGGTGGTAAGACTCGTGGATGAGATTATTTTTGATAACTATTCTGTTATAAGCTTCACTTATTGTTGTGGTAGAAAAAAATAGAAATATCATACTGGCCCACAAACAGAAAACACCGGAACACAGAGAAGATAGGCCACCCTTTATTAGACCAATATCCTTGTTTCACTTGAAAGAAAGTTACAGTTTGTCGTTTTTGCATTTAAGTTACCTGTAACACATTGCATTTATGTTACCTGGCACTTGCTCACTAAAGCAATTATATAAGTCAGCACTAAAAAATTAAAAGCACTACACCCTCACAAACTCCCCTTGAGTACCTTGTTCCCCATTGGCTCTTTTTTCAATTATAAAGGAATTCCCAATACTATTCTAGCATGTCCAAAGGTCAGTTGTCAATCTCCTCTCCGGTCCAGCTGGTGAATCTGGGAATCTTGAGGCAATGTTACAACTGCCTCATGTACACAGACAACCCTCTCCTCCTCCCAACAAATTCCAACACATGTGAGAGATGCAACCATATAGCCAAACTGGAGGCTCAGCTCTCTCAACTCAGTACTGGCGTAACCAGTCAGGAGGAGAAGGAAACCACACTCACTACAATTGCAGTCTCACATAGACCTACCACGACAGCAAAGCAAACACATAAACACACAAAAACATACTCGGAGGCTCTAAATAAAAATCTGCCTAAGCAGCAGAGACCTCCAAAGCAGACACCCAAGCAACCGCTACCCTAAAACAAAACACGTGCAACACATAGCTCACAAAGCCAGTGTGCTGAACAGTCACAGCCCTTAAGGCTAAACAACACACCTGATACACTTGTAATAGGTGACTCTATCATCAGGCACACTGATGTCCCACTCACCAGGCTGAACAAGGAGAAGGTCACGGTGAGCTGCCTGTCGGGCGCTAGGATCCGCCACATAACACAAGCACTCAGGTCACTCCAAGGCAAGTACAAATATGACTCAGTCATTGTCCATGCTGGTGTGAATGACCTGAGATGTACCTCCCTGGACTACATGAAAAGAGACATAGAGGAGCTCTCTGAGCATGTAGCCCAGGCCGGTATGACCCTGACCTTGAGTAGTATCTTACCCTCACCAAGAATGTTGCCACAATAGGAAGACAAGATGATCAATTTCAACAATTGGCTTAAGAAATGGTGTCATTTAAAGGAGATCCAATGCCTGTCATCCTGGGATGACATGCTCGACAAGCCACGATGCTTTGCTAGGGACGGCTTGCACCTGTCACCCCTGGGCTTTTGGATATTGGCAAAGGCTCTTGCTACCCCCATAGTGCCTTTTTTAGGCAATGCTCAAAAGACAAACCCACCTCCATAGGTATCACAAGGGATAAGAAACTAAGAGTAATGCTACTCAACGCCAGAAGTCTAAACCTCAAGATGCATGCACTCAAAACTCTCCTTAGAATGGAGAACATCGATATCGGTGCAGTAACAGAAACCTAGTTCAAGGCTCCCGAGAGCACCCCAGCACTACCAGGTTATACCTCATACCATGCTTTTCGGCCCCAGAACTTGGACCGAACCACAAAAGGAGGGGGAGGATCAATATTCGTCAAAGATACCCACACCTCCAGGTTGGTGGCATAGCACGAAGCATCAGAGACTATCCATGTGCAACTAACAGTGGGTAAAACTGCCTTCCAGTTTATAGCCTGCTACAGACCACCCTCCCAAACCCAGGAACCCTACTCGGCCTTCCTGAGAACACTGGAAAATATGAAGGTCTCTCCAAACACCATTATATTGGGCGACTTCAACTACCCAAACATAGACTGGGAGCATTACTCAAGCTCCAACACCCTAGTCCAAAGGTTCCTAGAATTTATAAACTCAAATGCTATGGAACAACTTGTTACCACTCCCACAAAAGGGGAAAACATACTGGACCTGATCATCATCAACATGGGGACTCTATGCTTCAGACCAGAAGTGTATCCCTCACTGGTAAGATCAGACCATAAACTAATCTCACTGGATATTCACATCCCGACCCCACCCCTTGCCCAGAAAACCACAGTGAAAAACTTCTCTAAAGCAAATTTCACACTCCTCAAAACCTAGGTGGAATCCTTCAAAGCCCCCGGGCCTGTGAAAAATATGGCCCAGACCACAGAATCCTTTATAAACACATTCTATGAACACCTTCAGGAATGCATGGATCATGCAATCCCAAATAAAACCAAGACCCAATCCTCCAAAGGCAGACGTCCTGTCTGGTGGACCCCCGCCATAAACAAACTATACAACAGAAGGAGGAAGCTACTACATGATAGAGCAAAATCCCAAAAAGGGAAGGCATCTCTGATCAGTATTAGCAAAAACCTACGGGCACTCATAAAGTCGTCTAAGGCCAGCTTCGAGAGAAACATTGCACAGGACACTAAGGATAATCACAAGGCTTTCTTTAGTTATGTTAGGAACCTGGGTGGGAATTCCAGATATGCTCAGAATTAGTCCAAAATGACAAAAAAATACACCGAACCCACAGACATTGCCAACATCCTAGTTGACAGGTTCAGTGTAAACTTCTCCCCCCTCTCCCCACCAAAAGGGCAAATATCTATCCCAGCAGAGTGCTGCCCCCCTGACATCTCAGATGCTCAGGAAAGAGCCGCCCTCTCCAAAGCAAAAAACACAGCAACAATGGGACCAGACAGTGTCTCGGGCTGCGTCCTACATGAACTCCAAGAAGAGCTAAACCCAAACATAAAACTACTGTTCAGTCTCAGCCTTACTACAGGATATGTACCCAAAGAGTGGCGTACAACAACAGTGGTCCCTCTCCACAAAGGTGGTGCCTCAACGGATCCTGGAAACTATCGCCCCATAAGCCTGACTAGCTTGGTCTGCAAAGCTATGGAAAGGATCATCATGGACCTCATAAATAAAGATATTGGGGACCTACAGACACTGGATCTTACCCAGTTCGGCTTTGTTAAGGGCAGATCCTGCCTCTTAAACCTGGTCGATTTCTTTGAAACAGTCACCAAGGCCATTGACGAGGGGAAGGTGGTCCACACAGCCTACCTGGACCTTGCAAAAGCCTTCGATACAATACCCACTCGGGCATTATAGATAAGCTCACCAGCTTAAATATAAACCCCTATGTCACTAGATGGGTTGCAAACTGGCTCAAGGACAGAACCCACATGGTTAGAATTGCTGGAGCCATGTCAGACTCCAAACCAGTTACAAGTGGCATCCCACAAGGCTCAGTCCTGGGACCTCTCTTGTTCGGTATATATTTCTCGGAGGCACAAATTTGAAATTTGAAGTTTATACATCACCCTACCAATATTAATCACCTTTTTTCAACTTACCTATTAATGTAGTTAGTAAGGTATAAGCTACGGAAGGGTAAGTTTTTGTTAGATTTATATATGTCGGATATATATTCATATATACATGTTTGAATTTAGGCAGGGTATGATGTACAGAAGATTTATATTAAAAGTTAAAATTTTATTAGTATATTTTAGATTTTTTATATGTATAAATGTAGAATAATGTTTTGTTATTCTTTACTTAATTTTTAATATTTTTATTTTGTTATATTTTTTAACAACGTGATGTTAATAATTTGACTAATAGTACTATTGTCATTCTTCTAGTATTTGGACGACCAAATAAAGCCAGCCATAGGTCAAATGCATTCAATATCTTATGTTAACATAAGGCTGTTAAATATATTTGTGATTTTTGGATATTTTGAGGTTTCCTGCATCCCACACCGGGTTATTTTACTCAGTTTCTGAATGCAATCCATGTTGTGTATATATTAATCTGTTTGGGAACTGATGTAATTAATTAACCTAGTGGGTGTGCCTAAGTATTTAGGTACTTAAACAGAATGTTTGAATTGAACTGCATTATGTCTGAGGAAGTTCGGGCAGTGCACCGAACGAAAAACGCTGGTTTTAGTGTTTTACGTTACTTGGTTCTTAGTATTTGTTACAACTACTTGCTTTGCTAGCCTTGCGTATAATAAAGAGCTTAAATCACTAGTGGAGTCCTGCGGATGTACTTGCCTATTTTAACTTTACTACTGAATGGATTATTTCATCTAATATCGTGCCTTCCATCTTGGATACTTTTGTGGATACTACCCTTCAGTCTGTTGCTAAGTTTGCTGTCTGTACGTTTCTTTTGGGTACAGGGCAACACGGAAGGACTGTGGCTGACCAAGTTCACAGATGACTGCAAACTGGGCGCCATAATCGACTCTCCAGCCGACACAAGCATCCTCCAAAAGGGCCTCATAGAAACAGACAACTGGTGCCAGAGCCATGGCCTCAATCTAAACGCCAAAAAGTGTATAGTCATCCCCTTTGGCAAAAACAAAGTGCCCACAAATTACCACATAGATGGTAATCCATTAAGTACAGAAGAAGTAATTAGGGACCTGGGGACCCAAGTTGATAGCAATCTCTCATTTGACAACCACATGGCCAAAGTGGTTAGAAAAACATTTTATATAGCCCACCTAATCATGAAGGGATTCACATCTAGATCAGGGGAGGTCATCGTGCCTCTTTACTCATCCCTCATCAGGCCCATAATTGAGTACAATGCCCCTTTTGGGATGTACCTTACCAGACACCTGCAGCAACTGGAAAGACCCCAAAAGTACCTCACCAAGAGGATCAAAGGGCTCAAACAGATGCCATATGCTGCCCGGTTAAAGAAACTCCAGCTCTACTCAGTGGCATACCACCTGCTCAGAGGCGATCTGTGCCTGACGTATAAAGCCATGTCCAACCCTGAATTAATGGACATGCTGCACCTCAGAAAATCCAAATCCAATTGAGCTACACGCTCGAGAGACTTGAACCTCAGCATTGAAATAAATAGGACATGCTGGAGGGAAAGATTCATAACCCAGAGGCTCCCTTCTCTCTGGAATAAAATCCCAGTCCTTGTTAGGCAGAGTCCCTCATTGACTCTCTTCAAGAGGAATCTTGATGAGTGGATGGGAGATCGTAGGTTTACCCCGGGTATCACTTCTGTGTCACTGTTAGACAGAGGCACAGTATACTAACCTCGAAAAAGGGCATAGCAAAATTAATTTAAAATGGGTGGCGAAAGCCAAACACACTCTGGCTAGGCTTATAAATGCCCTAGGGCAGATAGCCTAGTATGAACCTATGAACCTATGAATATGGTTTTAGTTACTTGAGCTTTTGAACTAACAGGAAGAGGCCTTTTTCAGGAGCAAATTACATATGGTAGAAACAGTGATTAAAACCCATTTGTGTCTATAAATGTAGAAGAGGGTGCATCATTTATTTCCCACTGGTAAAAACATCACTTTAAAAATGCTATTGTGACAAAAAAACTGCCTGCAGCTCGCATGGTAAAAATTGACATATACATCAAAATCAAATGCAATGTGTTTGTCTGTGTGTGTGTGTGTGTGTGTGTGTGTGTGTGTGTGTGTGTGTGTGTGTGTGTGTGTGTGTGTGTGTGTGTGTGTGTGTGTGTGTGTGTGTGTGTGTGTGTGTGTGTGTGTGCATGTGTGTGTGTGTGTGTGTGTGTGTGTGTGTGTGTGTGTGTGTGTGTGTGTGCGTGTGAGTGCGTGTGTGTGTGTGTGTGTGTGTGTGTGTGTGTGTGTGTGTGTGTGTGTGTGTGTGTGTTTAGTAGACCAGGGTCATGAGCCGGCTCATACTTCTCAATCTGCACACATTGAAAATAGGTACAAAGACCCTTGAAAAGTAGGCCCATTCAGCCTAAAATCTGGACATTTAATTAGCATAAAATTTGAATACCATATAGAAAATAACTGTTCTTGCTTCCAGTGACAAAAATGAAAAAAATATATAAGCACATTATCAAAGAGACAGTATAAAGGCTATATACTTTAATGAACTGTATTGCAAAATTCTACCACATAATTTATTTTTGCTACTCAAAAAAGGGATATGTAAGATGTGTATCCTGTTTCTTTAAATTATTGGTGCCACAAATATGTTAGTTATCCAGTGTGGTTTCCTGTGTACTAGACAGACTCAAAAATTACATGTGATGAGGGGGATTCAGAAAATTGTGTAAAGGGATAAATCAAGCTTGAAAACAGGGACATACCTCCAAAAATAGGTGCATCATATGCAGGGGCAAATTAAGCCTGAAAATAGGTACATCCCTCCAAAATATTGACAAGTGAGAGGACCGGTCTGGTATATTCTAAAAATGAAGTTCTTTCTTGAATTATATGTTAGAACCAGTATTCATTTAAGAGAGAAAAAATGTCACCATTAATTTGAGTCATCTGGTCAGACATGAGAAAGTAAATCACAATACATAGAGATGTCCTGGAAGATTAATTAAATATAGAGAATGAAAACAAAAAGTTAAAATGTATAGTTTACCAACCTTAGCATTAGTCCAAAAGCCCAAGTACCAGCAAAACCTATGCTACTCTGATAAAAAGTACCACGTCATTTCTGTGTTACAGCATCTTGCTTTGGGTGACAGTGGAAACTATTACTAACTGACCCCATCAAATTTAATTTGCTTGAGGCTCTACTTTATTATAAATAGAGTTAAGTGAAGCTAATATGCAAAGGCTACAGTGTACAATTATACCATTTTGTGTGCAGCTTTTTTTTATCACAAGGTTTTCTCAGACATCCCTTCCAATCTCTTGAGTGATCTGTGCCACATAATGAAGTTGATGGGAAAGCTGTTTTGTTTGGCCTTTTCTTTTAATAATGCACGTGGAATTGACTATCTTAGTATTTAGAGCTGCCTTTCATTCATATTTTTTTCACTGCTGGTCTTTAAATTTTCATTAATGTGGTACTGCCACTTAATAAATTGTTGTATCACACCTTCCATATGTTTTAATCCTGCATGAAGGAGAATTTTGTGAGGGTTGCAGGTGGCTACATTAATTTGTGTTCTGCATACTCTGTGATAGTGGGCTACAGCCTTTTACTAAAGAGAGCGAATGATAACATGCTGCAAAGTTCTGCTTCATGCATGTATAAAAAGAGCTGCTGTCTATGACATTTATTATAGTTTGCTTTACAGGATACTGAATAAGAAAAAAGACCTTTAAGGTTACACCATTTCAACACTAAATGGGTATTTCAATGTTTTCAATGTTGTACATTTCATTAAAAACACACATATTTATGTGCTGATATGTATTAACTGGGCTACAATTTTAAACCATAGTTACAAGATTGGGCACTCTATTGTCTTTGGCCTGGACCAGAGCTTAAGGTAGATGGGGGTCACTAAATATCTGATTTCTCATGCACTGGTCCAGGTTTCTCTTGAATACGGTTAGTGAAGAGCTCTGATTCACATGGATGGGAAGCCTGTTCCAGAGAAGGGGAATTCTCTGATACACATACCTGTCCCTCCAACATATCTAATTTATGTTGCCAGCAAAGTTTAAATCCGTAGCTGAAGTAATTCTGATAATGTTCATTTTGTGGATATGCAAAAGGTCCATCAGCTTGGAATCCAAGGATACCTTGTATGCCAGGCACAAATGACTGGTGCCAAAGCCACAGCTTAAAATTCGATGCCAAGAAAGGCATAATAGTACCCTTTGGGAAGTCAGCCACCCAAGGAAATTATTTCTTCAGTAACACACTCCCAAGAGTAGAACCTGTAGTCAGGGATTTGGGTGCTATGTAGATAGTAACCTACTTTTGACCAACATTTGTCTAAGGTACTAAGGAAATCATTCTATGCTGTTCAACATATAAGCAAGAGCATGGCGTCTAGGTCCAAGGAATTTATCATTCCACTGTATTTGGCCCTCATTAGGCCAATAACTGAGTACAATATCACCTTCTGTATGTACTTGACCAGGCACATGCGACAGCTAGAAAGTCCACAGAAGTTTCTTCAAGAAAAAAAAAAAAAAAGAATTCGGGGCATAAACAGCATGTCTTATGCCGATCACCTCAAAGTCCTATCTCTATACTCTGTTTCCTACAGACTGTTGAGAGACGATGTATGCCTGGCATCCTTGTATCTCACTCTGATTGACCTTTTGCATATCCAGAAAACAATAGCATTAGAATTACTCAATCTAGAGATTTAAGCTTTGCTTCTGACATAAATATGACATCCATGTGAAACAGAGCTCTACCCTAACCCTGTTCAACAGAAACCTAGACCAAGTGGATGGAAAATCAGAAATACATGTCAAGTCTAGCACATTTATCTGTAATGGTCAGAGGTAACCTATAAATGTTACTCTGGCTTACATATATCCTTTAAAATAACCTTTAAGGCACATACACTTATAAACTTTCAGGAAATAATTGGGATGCTTGGCCAGGCTTATAAAGGCTCCAGTGGTCATTAGCCTAGCATACACCTATGAACCTATATATATATATATATATATATATATATATATATATATATATATATATATATATATATATATATATAAAATCTCTAAGGTCAGTGCATCTCAGGGAAAAGAGAAATCCCCAGAATACTATAAATTCAATCTCAATCTTCATGGACAAAACCTTGTAGTTGCACACTGGTGATCACACATAAGAGTGTTAACTGCTTATATCACACTAGTGATATCACATGAGTATTAATCACTTATGTCAAACTAGTGATCACATATGAGTGTTAATCACTCATATCACACTAGTGATCATACATGAGTGTTAATCACTCATATTGCACTAGTGATCATACATGAGTGTTAATCACTCATATCACACTAGTGATCATACATGAGTGTTAATCACTCATATTGCACTAGTGATCATACATGAGTGTTAATCACTCATATCGCACTAGTGATCATACATGAATGTTAATCACTCATATCGCACTGGTGATCATACATACGTGTTAATCGCTCATATTGCACTAGTGATCATACATGAGTGTTAATCACTCATATCACACGATTGATCATACACGAGTGTTAATCACTCATATCGCACTAGTGATCATACATGAGAGTTAATCACTCATATTGCACTTGTGATCATACATGAGTGTTAATCACTCATATCGCATGATTGATCATACATGAGTGTTAATCACTCATATCGCACTAGTGATCATACATGAGTGTTAATCACTCATATTGCACTAGTGATCATACATGAGTGTTACTCACTCATATTGCACTAGTGATTATACATGAGTGTTAATCACTCATATTGCATTAATGATCATACATGAGTGTTAATCACTCATATTGCACTAGTGATCATACACATTATGTTGCTCTAGTAATTGCACAAGTGTTAATAATTTATGTTGCACTACTCATCACATATAAGAGTGCCAATTGTTTATACCACACTAATGACTGCAGATAAGAATATTAATTATTTATGTCTCACCAGTAAGTATGACACCCATTTTATAGCTGTTCAGCAACTAGGGTTATTATTGTTTTGAATATGGTAATGCTGTGGGAAGCTTCTGTTTTATTAAGGGTGGACATTTCATTAGGCAGGTAGCTTGATATTCTAGTACAGTTCCATTTGTCTTAAAAGGAGGAAAATAATAATTTGTAACAAAATAACTGTTCATATCATGTAAGTATTATATCCTGAAATGTAAACTGTATCAAAATGTTATATCCTGAAATGTAAACTGTATCAAAATGTTAAATTCTGAAATGTAAACTGTATCAAAATGTTATATCCTGAAATGTAAACTGTATGAAAATGTTATATCCTGAAATATAAACTGTATCAAAATATTATATCCTGAAATGTAAAATGTATCAAAATGTTATATCCTAAAATGTAAACTGTATCAAAATGTTATATCCTGAAATGTAAACTGTATGAAAATGTTATATTCTGAAATGTAAACTGTATCAAAATGTTATATCCTGAAATGTAAACTGTATCAAAATGTTATATTTTGAAATGTAAACTGTATCAAAATGTTATATCCTGAAATGTAAACTGCATCAAAATGTTATATCCTGAAATGTGAACTGCATCAAAATGTTATATTCTGAAATGTAAACTGTATCAAAATGTTATATCCTAAAATGTAAACTGTATCAAAATGTTATATCCTGAAATCTAAACCGTATCAAAATGTTATATCCTGAAATGTAAACAGTATCAAAATGTTAAATCCTGAAATGTAAACCATATCAAAATGTTATACCCTGAAATGTAAACTGCATGAAAATGTTATATCCTGGAAATATAAACTGTATCAAAATGTTATATCCTGAAATGTAAACTGTATCAAAATGTTATATCCTAAAATGTAAACTGTATCAAAATGTTATATTCTGAAATGTAAACATATCAAAATGTTATATTCTGAAATGTAAACTGTATCAAAATGTTATATCCTGAAACGTAAACTGTATCAAAATGTCCAGGATGTTTCAACATGTGAAATTACTACATCCTGATGTTGTCTTTTTGCAAGAAGCTCATCTAAATGAATCTGAGCATTGCAAGTTAAGTAGGATGTGACGGTACAGAGGTACACAGAATTTCTTAGTTCCTGTAGTTAAATGTTATGCCCACCCCAATTTTACACTGAAGAAAATACATGCTATATGCTCATATGTATGTATGTTGTTGGCAGGAGATTTCAATACCATCTCTAGTAGACATGGCTCTAATAATCCCCATGCCTGTAGAGTAATACCCATTTGTCCTTTGCTGAACAAAATGTGTAATGATGTAGTACTACTGAATACTGGTGCACTGCATCAAGAAGGGAGCTTATTATTTATAGTAAGAGACTGAATCACTAGTTGTAGACTTCTGGAGCTGACCATGTTTCCCATATCAGACCACTTCTGTCTGCCTCATGAGTCAGTTGTGACACAGGAACGTCCTCTGTGACCCTAATGGTGCTTGGCATTTTTGTCTAGACTTTTAGAGCTTCAGTAGTGTCTCATCTAGGCAGTACAGGCTGTTTTTTGGGATCAGTATATGGGAGACGTCTTTAACATATAGTTCAGAATACTTTTAAGTACACCCTGAATTCTGGTATTAGGACCTGGGGGATTAGTTGTTAGAAAAGATGTGCTAAAATATATTTTAGCTAATGAGTTATACCATCTCAATGGCATCAGTCTTGTTTTGGTGATGATAATCAGGCCTTCTTTGTAAAAGCCCTCCATAAACAGAGGCACCAAAAATTACAATTAAAACAGTAGCTGCAGCTAAGAAGTTAAGGGTCTTTACTGAAATATTTCCTCTAAACACTCTTCTTTCTACTTAAAGCATGCGAGTTACAGCAGTTAACTCAGAGGGTAAAGAACCTGATATAATGAGGCCCTGGTGTTCTCATCCTCAGTCATGCTTCAGGTTTCTGTGGATCAACAACTACTAATGTCTCAGAATATGAAGAACGTAGTTCGTTATTGAGTTGTATAATTTCTGAGGAAGTCCCTGTTGCTCAGCTTCATGATAATCAGACAGAGGAGCTGATAGTCCAATTTACCTTGTGGGAAACAAAAGACAGCATTTGTCCTCTGAAACCAGGAAAGATAACAAGGTGTGATAGGATAACAGGACGATATATAAACCTTTTTTTTTCTCTGACCAACTGTTAAAGAAGATGATAAGAGTGTTTAATTTTCACTGTGATGCTCCTCAGTGAGTCCCTTTATCATTACCATAGGCATGCTTGGTATCTAGGATCCTTAAACCTAAGAGAGATAGGAAGTTGTCTGAAAATATTTGTCCTGTTTCTGTTCTCAGAGTAGATTACAAAATGCATACGTTATTATAGGCCAGGGGCGTACATCACTTCATAAGGTTTTTAGCTCACTCTAACCAATATTTTTTCATGCCCAACAAAAAGTCAGACATTAGACAAGATGGGTGGCTGGTATTTTGTCAAAGACAAATAAAGCAATCAGCTCAGTTGCAACAAACAGTACTGGTACGGAAATGTCATTTGACCTGTTGTCATGGGAGCATTTGTTCCCAGCTTTGGACATATTTGGATTACCTTTACAGTTTGTACACATGATCTAAGAGGTATGCCCTGAGCCCACTTGGTGTATTAAAATTTGGATCAAGGATTTCTGGTAATCGCCATGGTATCATCTTCATTGTGTTAAGGGGACTCATCTCCCAGTTTTGTTTGATTTAGCATTGAAACTGCTCACTGTCAAAGTTCATAAGTTTTGTATATTTTTTGGAAGCGTGGATTTATTTTTGCCAGTGACTTCAATAAATGTATAAACTGATGGTTTTTGTTACTTTTTTCAATTATAAAGCTACTTCAGGGGCAATGGAGAAGTTGCTTAAGGAACGTAGTCAGAGCTCTACATTTAAGATCATTAACCCTAAATAAAAGGCCTTATATATTAACTGTCCTCTCCCATCAGGCCTTATTTATTTATTTAGCATTTGTGACATTAGACATTACAGAAACAATCCCTTTTAAGTGCCAAACACTTATAGGTCACCATCAAACCTAGGCTTGATGATATACAGGAACAGATCAGTGTAACAATAAATCCAAATACCAATGAACATTTGGTGTATTACTTAGAAAACTGAGTGGCCATAGAGCAGAGACTTAATATTCTGGATCAGTTTTAATTTTAAAACTGCTGTATCCATTAGTCAAAATAATGATATAGCCACCTTGTAGAGCATTAAATACATGGAAGCACTAAACATTTAATTTCTTTTGGACACCCCCTAAAAGACCATTTTAAGATGTAGGTTATGATTAGGTGAAGGACAGATGAATAAGTTTAGTGTCCTGATGTGAAACTATGTATACTTGCTACCTGACTTTGTATTTTCTCTCCTTGGGTATCCCCAGAATATGATATACCCTGCAAACTGAAAGGAATCAGCAAACTAACATCTGAACATCTGTGGTGAAAACCTTTTAAAGGAACGGATGGAAATCAAGGTGATGGTGTTGAATGGCTGAAGATATCCTTTACACAAATTAAATAATTTTTGTCTGACTCCCAGTTATTTATTTGTCCTAGTTAGTTAGTCAAAACTATATTGTTTCACACCCTATTAAAGAGGTTAAACCTAAACCAATTTTGAAAATTAGTTTTTTCCCCCCTGTAATTTTTTTTTTTGGCTCCTTCATCTATTAACTATCAAGCCTCCCCCAAATGGAGTTGAGCCCATTTATTTCTTTATGATGGGGGAGGTCGTCCCCAGAGCCAGAAGGGTATGAGCCCATTGAAGCGGAAGAGCTTTTAGGCAACCATGAGGGTTGTTTGTGCCCTTGCAAACTTCCCTACTCTGAGGTGTTATAGGGCCATTCGTACACCACAGACTCCCCAGACCTTCAAAGGCTTGCTGGTTCTACCACACCCATCTTCTCTAACAGCTTTGTAAACACTGGAGCTGGTAGTTGAACTTATTCCTCAATGTCACTGGAGCTGGCATTTTTGCAAATTAGTAACCTAAGGGCCATTTTTAGTTCTGGAGGCAACAACAAATTCAAGAACTGCACTAGGAACAGATTGATTGGGGTGTGGAGTTCACTTAAATCAATAAGACAAGTTAGTGGTTCTTCTAGGGCCAGGAAGTTTTCTCTTATAATGGAATATATGCTGATACTTGGATGGATTCCTTACAAATAATTCTATTTAGCAAAATTATAAAAAAAAACCCAAGTCAAGTAGTGGACATCTGTTCACAGGTAAATGCTGGTATAGAACATGCAGTGTTGATCCATTTCAGCCATATGTGGATCTAGCAGGGATACCGTCTACCTACTGCATCCATTTTAAGGGGAAAACATGTATAATATTGCTGGTTGAAAATTAGCAATTTCTGAGCATGACAGACACTCGATGACATATTTCTTATCATATAACTGTTTTTTTTTTCTCTTTTTTTGGGGGGGTACTGTATTTTGTTTTTTATTCTCCTCACACCCTGCAGAGGTTTGCTGTAACATCCCCAGGAGTATCTGACAAATACTGAAACTGTTCATCAGGTGTTCTAGGGGACTGGGTACACATTTTTGTGATCTATCCTAAAGCAGGTCCTTTTTAAATGGTGATAGAAGCAGCATGCTAGATAATTTAAGGCTGTAATTTTGTTTTATTAGGTTGCTTAAACTTGCAAGGAATTCTTCATTTCTGAATTAATACAAGGTTTATTATTATCAAAGTACTTCAAATTGCTATGAATTCCTGTTTCTAAATTAATTTCTATTTCACAGTCTCCCCTGGTATGGAATTTGAATCAATGCTTGCAAAATAACACTATATGAAGGAAGTCATGCAGTGTGTGAGAAAGGGGGTTAGGCCTAAGATGGACATGTCACAGAAAGGACTAGACTTTACAAAGATGCCCCTTAGAAGATTTCAAATACTGGCAGGCAGAGGGCCACAATATTATGCTTTTGCTCACGGAAGAGTGCTGACTTTAAATGCGCTCATTTGCTTCTGCTTTTGTATGTTATAATGATGGCTGTGATGTCATATATTTTAGAATGTATTATTTTAGAATGTACCTGATTTTTGTGATGTCATTATGCCTATTTGGGGCCCTTTTTCCTTTATACAGTCCAAATGTACTATCCCTGTCCCTTTCTGGTCTTTTTAGTTTATTGTTTGAAATAAGATTATATTTGACAAAAATCTATCTCATACTAAACAGCTTATATATGTCAAAGTAGCTAAACTGAGAAAATTAGCCCAAAACTCTAATTATGGAGAAAAATTCTAACAGACATTGAGAGTTATGTTTGTATATGAAATCAAGGTGATAGTGTTGAATGGCCCCTTTACACTCAGTAGTCTACTGGCCATACCAAAGTGACCCGTGTTTCACCTTTTGAACCATGAAATACCCAGTACTATTTGACTTCCTATTTCTTCCTAAAACCAGTGGCTCTACAAACACCCATAATAGGTACCTACATTTACACCAACAAATAAAACTCACTAGAAGTAAATGTTCCTAACACAGTATATTTCCAGCCTTTGGAATAAGTTACCACTACAGGTCAAGCAAAGCACTACTTTGCCTTTAAGACTAGTCTTAATGGGTAGACATGTATTTACACCAGGGTTATCATGTCCAACCTTGCTTGATTTGGGAGATGGACACTATTAAATACTCATAAAAAGATGGCAAGCACCTTTAAGATGCATATGGCTAGGCCTCTTATTGTCCCTGTGATATGGCTAGGGCTCTTATTATCCCTGTGATATGGCTAGGCCTCCTATTGTCCCTGTTATATGGCTAGGCCTCTTATTGTCTCTGTGATATGGCTAGGCCTCTTATTGTCCCTGTGATATGGCTGGGCCTCTTATTGTCCCTGTGATATGGCTAGGCCTCTTATTGTCCCTGTTATATGGCTAGGCCTCTTATTGTCCCTGTGATATGGCTAGGCCTCTTATTGTCCCTGTTATATGGCTAGGCCTCTTATTGTCCCTGTTATATGGCTAGGCCTCTTATTGTCCCTGTGATATGGCTAGGCCTCTTATTGTCCCTGTTATATGGCTAGGCCTCTTATTGTCCCTGTTATATGGCTAGGCCTCTTATTGTCCCTGTGATTGCTTGCTTTGTATTATCCTTATGTTCCTGTGATAGAGAAATACAGTGATCCCGGCTCACCTGGCCACATAAAATCCTGTAAGAATGAGAGAAATAAGTGGAACATGAAGCTTTATTTGAAGAACAACCAATATATTGAAATGAAATGTATCTACTAATCATGTACAGAAACAGTAGATTTTTAAGACCCATGTCAGTCTGTCATGATATGTGAACTATGAGAGGTGAAGAAATAAGCAGCTCATTAAAACAGAAAATAATTAACCCATAGAATATTTAAATAGGTCATTCTTGTGGCACTTATACTGAATCCAAATTGAAGTACTAGGTTATGCAAATAGATATGATTTGATATTGTCATTTTCATTCGTTCTTCAATGAATGGGATCAGATCCAGCTCTTGGACCTGACTCAGCCACCTTCTATAGATTCTAGGATCTGACCTTCAAGCTCCTCCCATACCCATAATGCCCCTGACTATTGCATTATCCCCGATCTTGTTTGTCCCTCTTCAGGTTTGGACAGGATTATGATCTCAAGGGTTTAATGATAGTTTGACCACAGTTCATTTAAGTATTTTTCTTCTTCATTAGAATTTTTACAGTTTTATAGTATCTCCCTTACTCTCTTGTACCAAAATTTTCTTGGTAATCTTTTCATACTATAGACGGTAGCCTTTTCCTTCATCAGAAAGGTGGTTGGTCTCCTCAAACCCCTTCCCAGGAGGAATTGGTATTCTTGGAAGCTTTCGGGTCTGGACTGTCTACGTCTTGGGTTACTCCCTCCCCAGGAATGAGGTTATAGATCTTGTTTCCCACTGGACTCTATGGAACCAATCCCCAAATGCCCAGAGAAAATTCTGAGCTCCCCTGCTGACAGACAGTACTGGACTAAAGAGATTCCTGTAGATGCCATGGTTGTTGCAGCAGCCACCAAAAAGGATCTGGGTGAGCAAAGTTCCAATGTCCATCCCCCTAACAGAGAGTCTAGGATGTTGGACAGGTTTGGGAAGTTAGTGTATGCATCAGCAACATTTGCTCTGTGATCCCTGAACTACCTGGCACATTTCACTAGATTACAGATGGACTTAAGTACCTCAAGGGTGACTAGTTCAGGTATAGCCATCAGGAGACCTGCCTGGATGCTCAAGGATGACTAGTTCAGGTATAGCCATCAGGAGACCTGCCTGGATGCTCAAGGGTGACTAGTTCAGGTATAGCCATCAGGAGACCTGCCTGGATGCTCAAGGATGACTAGTTCAGGTATAGCCATCAGGACACTTGCCTGGATGCTCAAGGGTGACTAGTTCAGGTATAGCCATCAGGAGACCTGCCTGGATGCTCAAGGATGACTAGTTCAGGTATAGCCATCAGGAGACCTGCCTGGATGCTCAAGGATGACTAGTTCAGGTATAGCCATCAGGACACCTGCCTGGATGCTCAAGGGTGACTAGTTCAGGTATAGCCATCAGGAGACCTGCCTGGATGCTCAAGGGTGACTAGTTCAGGTATAGCCATCAGGAGACCTGCCTGGATGCTCAAGGATGACTAGTTCAGGTATAGCCATCAGGAGACCTGCCTGGATGCTCAAGGGTGACTAGTTCAGGTATAGCCATCAGGACACCTGCCTGGATGTGGTTGTGTTGTTTTGCTGAGCCCTTCCTTCCTTTTGATGGATCTTCTTTTTTTGGGCCAAGTATTAAAGAGACTCTATCCCACAGAAAACAGGATAGAAAGACCTTGTCTGACATTGGACTCCACTTACAACCATTTATTTATGTGTTAATATGTCCAACATAGCTTCCAAATGTGTTCCTGCCTCTGCTATGTTTCCTACCATCTCGCCTAGATCTCCTAAAGGGAAATGCACATTACCCTTTTCATAGGTGGGGAACTATGTAAAACCACCCCTTCATTATCTGTATTAGAGGAAAATTCATCCCCTGAGGTGTCTGATGTAGATTTGGTCATCTTTAATATAGATCTCTTTCTCTTCTTTTAAAATTAGGCTGAAATGAGCCTTGATGTAATGGGATCCTATCTCGCCTACCTTCATAACAGATGGGTTCGGAGCCGACTCGGCCACTTTTTTATACTCTAGAATGAAGACTCTAATTGGCTGGGCTCCCCCTTATCCCAGAATGCACCACGCCTGCTTCCCCAGATCTCGTTTGCCTCTTTTCAAGCAGGACGTGGTCTCTACTTGGCTGGAGCTAAGTGCTTTTATTAACCTTTTTTTTTGGTGTTTTGACACAGGGTTTCTGTCAGAAAATTGACAAACAGCTGTTTTAACAGCTATATCAGCATGTGTGAGTCTGTTTGAGTGAATTTGATTTTCAAGCTTTTTCTGCTGTTTACTGGGCAAGGCCTGTTTAAGTTAGAGGGCCTTTGCCCTTGGTTGTATGTGCTTGTGTTTTTTGTATAAGAGAATTTAAATTTTCTATATCTTCTGTTGTATTGAGCTAAGCCCTTTTAAGTCAGAGGGCTTTGGCCCATATTTGATCCACTTCTGTTTGTGTACTGTACTCTGTGGTCCTTTTGAGTTAAAGGTTGTTGCTCTACTTTTAAATTTGTGTCTTACTTTCATTATTTAACTAGTGTGATTATCTAGATGTGTAAGGAACAGAAGTCTGGTTTTAAAAAATGTACTAGGTGCAGTTATAAAATGTCTATCACAGACAGCCATGCTGTCTGTGTTTACTGTTTAGGGCCTAAGCACTTACAAGAAACATGCAGTGTTTGTCACGCTTTTTCTTCCAGGGTCCTTCAGGAAAGGAAAAATAAGTTAATCCTAAAAGGACTTATCAAGCCTTCATTTGAGGAATTGTTGACTCCTTTTCCAACTTCTAAAAAGAAAAGGTCGTCGGCTCCGACCAGTCCGTCGGACCCGACGCTCAAGAAGCACAGGTCATCGGCTCCGACCAGTCCGTCGGTGCCGACAACCAAGAAGCATAGGCCAACTTCTTCCTCGGCTCCATTGGCCTCGGAGCCGTGGGTTGAAGGGTATGCCTCGGTGCCTCTTCCCTCGGCTCCATTGGTGTCGGAGCCACAGCTTATGGCACCGAGAGGTGAATCACCTACTTTGGCTCCATTGGTCTTGGAGCCATTGGAGGTGTGCAGCTCAGGCTCTTCTCCCTTGGCTCCGAAGGCTCCATCGGCGCCGACATCTTTGCATACGGTGCCTGTCTCGGCACGGATAGTTTTGGACCCATTTCGGAGCCGGTCCCCTAGTTTATCGGAGCCGAGAGAGAAGTCATCTCGGCCCCCGTCTATTTCCTCTAAATCCTCCAGGTTGTCGGATTTGGATTTGGACAGGGTTATCCAGAGGCTTTTCCAGTCCCCGGTTTTTACTAGAATGATTTCGGCTCCAGCCCATTCCACTCCGGAGCCGATCCCCTCTTCCGCTCATTTGGTTCCTCCTCCAACCTCTTCGGAGCTGTTGGAGTCGGTGATGGTGGAGCGCAGCAGAGCCCTTCAGTCGGAGCTGAGACCCCTTTGGAGCTGTTCAACACCGACTACCATTCCTACCCTGTCAGCGGTGTCAGGGTTCGGTACCGGTTCTTCCTCTGTGGTGGCCGAGGGAAACACTATGGGACTAGTCACCTCTATGCCTAGTCTTCCCCTTGGAAGGTATTCCCGCTACTGTCCTACTACCGTGGCCTCTCAGCAAGTGCCTTCCGTAGAGTCTGGAGGTCCGGCTTTTGAGGCCATGAGGAGTGCACTGTCCATGACCTTGCTGGCTCAGCAGGTCTCTACCTCACCGTCCCTAGACCTCGGTACTGGTGCCTCTGGTGACATTCTTTCCCATGACAGTGGGGCCCCGGGGCTTGAGGATACCCCCTTGGGGGGGTTCCCTTCTTCCGGGAGATCCTTCTGAATCTGCTTCGGATGAACCTCCAAGGAAGAAATTGTGCAAGAGAAAGCACGTTGACTCCCAGGATGAATCCATCACATTGGACACTGACCTCAATGATGCGGAGGGGTCCCCCAAATTGTCCTCGGATGATGTCTCCTTCTCAGACATCCTCGAGATCTTGAAACAGAGAGGCGATTGGCAGTCCAAAACCCCTTCCATGGCGGAGTCAGTCTTCCTCAAGGCCTTTGGGGCCCAGCCCTCCACCTCCTGGGTGTCTCCACCCTTCGATGAATTACTGGACCTAATTTCTCAAAGGGTGTGGGAACACCCTGATACTGTGGAACCAGTGCCCGCCAGGCCTAACAAATTTCTTTCAGTCCCTCCCCAGAAGGAATTTCTCACTAAGGGAGTTGCAGTAGATGCACTGGTGGTGGCATCTGTCACTCAGCAGGACGTGGCAGAGGCTTTGACGTCTATTCATCCTCCTAATAAGGATTCTAGGAGCATGGATAGGTACAGAAAGTGTACCCTTTCTTCAGCGGCCTTTACCCTGCGGTCGTTGAATTATCTCTGTCATTTTACCAGGCACCAAAGGGACCTCCTCAAGGAGTTAGGAGAGTCCCTTGTGGGTAATCTCCCTGAGGCGCTAGCCCAGACTGTAGGTGCCCAGATGACTACCCTATCGTCTATAGTCAACTCATCCATGAGGCTCATATCTTATGCGGCCGAAGGGGCGAGTAGAGCAGTGGGAACAGGAGTGGCTCTTAGGAGACAGGCCTGGTTACGCTTGTGCCCACTTGCGGAGGCCTTTAAGTCTTCCTTCGCTGACGGCCCCATTGATGGGTCTTCTCTGTTTGGGCCCAAGGTGAAGGACACACTAACCCGGTTCGAGCAGGAGGGCAAGACCTTGACTGCCGTTGGGGCCCATTTTTCCGCTCCCTCTAGATTTTATCCCAAGGCCCAGAGAGGAGGGAAAATGTGGTTCAGAAAATCCCAAAGGTTTTTCCCTACTCCACCGGGTGATCCCCCCTCTAGAGTCAGGGGGGGGGAATTTAGGAAGACACCGCCCCAGAGGTGGCAGAGGCCCCCGCAACTCTGGAGACCGCGATTCTTTTCGAGGTTCCTCCTACCCTCACCGTCCCTAGGACGTTGCCTGACTGTGCATCTCCGGAGCCAGTCGGGGGTCATTTTGCAGAACATCCACAGGCTTGGGAATCTATAACCAAGGATCGGTGGGTACTCCGCATTATTACTGGAGGCTATCTCATTCCCTTCTTCAAACCCCCTCTTCCTGTCAGGAAAATCCCGGACATGCCACCCAGTCAACGGGATCAAGCAGCCATAGAGGTTTCAAAGCTGCTAACCAAAGGAGTCATCCAGCCTGTCCCCGCCAACCAGATCGGATTAGGAACTTACTCAAGATTATTTTTGGTGCCAAAAAAGACAGGGGACTTAAGGCCCATTTTGGACCTAAGCTAGTTGAATCACTTTGTGAAAAAGTCCAAATTCCGAATGGTCACCCTTCAGTCCATTCTCCCGTTATTGGAGAAAGATGTCTGGATGTGCTCCATAGACCTCAAGGACGCTTACTATCACATTCTGATACGTCAAGAGTCCAGGAGGCATTTACGCTTCCGCCTGGGAGACAGTCATTTCCAGTTCTGAGCACTGCCCTTTGGTCTCACCACAGCCCCCAGGGTGTTCACCAAGTGTCTGGCAGTGGTGACAGCTCACCTGAGAAGTCTAGGATTCCAAGTGTTTCCCTATCTAGACGACTGGCTCCTCACTGCCACCTCCAAGCATCTACTGGTTCGTGCAGTTATGTCCACAGTCAGTTTGGGTCATTCGCTAGGAATCACATTCAATTGGAAAAAATCTGTGCTGCAGCCATCTCAGCGTATCACCTTTATAGGCGCAGAGTTAGACACAAGAAGTATGCAGGCATTTTTGCCGGCAGAAAGGATTCAAGTCTTACAATCTCAGGTTCTAGCCTTGTTACCCAGATCACGAGTTCTGGACAGACAGATTCTACAGTTATTGGGCACGATGGCCGCAACTATTCTTCTAGTCCCCTTGGCCAGGCTGCACATGCGGGTGCTGCAATGGCTACTATCGGTCCAATGGTCCTTTCAGGAACTTCCCGTGAACCATTTGATTCTGTTTACGGACTGTTGCCGTCAGGACCTCTGTTGGTGGCTGCTTCGGTCCAACCTGGACCAGGGGTGTCCCTTTGCCCTTCAGCCCCCTGTTGCCACGGTGACCATGGACGCCTCCCAGATAGGGTGGGGGGGGTCATTATCTGGACAGGTCGGTCCAAGGCACATGGCAGGTTTGCGAAGCGCACTTACACATCAATATCCTGGAAATGAGGGCTGTGCTTCTTACGCTGCAAGCACTTCATCATGTTCTCCCCCAGGGTACCATTGCGATTCTATCCGACAACATGTCGGTAGTCTGGCACATAAACAAGCAGGGCGGGACCAGGTCCTATCCCCTCTGCAGAGAGGCCTTGAGAGTGTGGCATTGGGCAATTGCTACCCACCATTTCCTAGTAGCAACGCATATTCTGGGGAAATCCAATGTGATTGCAGACAGGCTCAGCAGGACCCTCCTGTTGCCCCACAAGTGGTCCCTCAACGACAGAGTGGCTGCGAAGATATTCGCCAAATGGGGCCTCCCTTGTTGCGACTTGTTTGCCAGCCCCCTCAATGCGAAATGCAAAGAGTTCTTCACTCTGACTCCCTCTCAGGGGCAGATTCCCAGGGATGGTCTATCCCACAGTTGGCCCCCCGGTCTACTTTATGCTTTCCCGCCAGTTCCCCTTCTTCCGAGGGTGATACAGAAGGCTATTCACGTAGGGAGCGACATGATCTTGATCGCCCCACACTGGCCTCGTCAAGTTTGGTTTCCTTTCCTTCAGAGACATGTGATACAAGGCCCTTGGATTCTGGACCCAGTGCCAGACCTGTTGACTCACCAGTCAGGACACTCTCACCCATCCCTCCGGTCGTTGAAGCTAGCTGCTTGGTTACTCCACTTCCAACCCTAGTCCGAGATAACTCTCTTTCCCCAGAAGTGATGCACATTTTGTCCTCTTCTCACAAGCCATCCACGGTTAAACTGTATTCCAGCAAATGGAAAAGGTTTGCCTGCTGGGCCCAGCAACGAGGTATTGATCCTCTTACTGCCCCAGTGCTGCAGGTCCTAGAATTCCTAGCCTCTTTGTTTCATTTGGGCTCCTCAGTATCCACAATTAAGGTTCAGTTAGCGGCCATTTCCAATTTTCATATTTCCTTTGAACCTTCCTTAATGGCAAACAGGCTTTGCAAGTCTTTCCTCAAGGGAGTGTGGCTCCTCAGGCCCCCAATAGCCCATCCCCTCCCCCCTTGGGATCTAAATATTGTTCTGACCTCTTTAACTGCTCTCCCCTTTGAACCTGCAGCTACGTGTGATATAAAGTTTCTCTCTTGGAAGACCACCTTTTTAGTGGCCATAACCTCTGCCAAGCGGGTTTCAGAGCTTCAGGCTCTCTGTTCTAACCCTCCTTATTTGATATTTCATGAAGACAGGGTATCCCTCAAATTGAATCCCTCTTTTTTGCCCAAGGTAGCATCCCCTTTATGCATTCAAAAGTCCTTGGAGCTTCCTGTGTTTTTTCCCAAATTCTCCAACAGTGCAGCGTATACTTTCCATCAGTTGGATGTTCACAGGCAACTGCGTTTTTACTTGGACAGAACCAGTCAGACACGAAAATCTAATCAGCTGTTTGTGTCCTTTACAGAGAATAAGTTGGGTCAGCCGGTGGCTAAAACCACCATAGCCAAATGGATTAAAGATTGCATCTCCTTCATTTATTCTCAATCAGGCAGAGAGCTGCCTTTCCCAGTCAGGGCTCATTCTACCAGGGCTATGGCCACTTCTGTAGCATTCCACTCCAAACTTTCGATAGATGATATCTGTGCGGCTGCTACCTGGTCATCTCCGCACACCTTCATTTCTCATTACAAAATTGATGTGGCTTCTAGAGACAGAGATTCCTTTGGTTCCACGGTTCTCAGGAGTGTTTTCCAATGAGCCATCCAGGATTTAGGTGCTAGGGACGCTGTCCCATCTGTTATGAAGGTAGGCGAGATAGGATCCCATTACATCTTTTAGTTATGTACTTACCATAACTTCGGATGTATGGGATCCATCTCGCCTACATTCATACGTACCCGCCCTCCTTCCCCCTTCCTTTTGGAGTTAGAGGAAATGTTGGTCCTTACTGAGATCTTCCTTTGAAGGACTCTAGTTGGTTAGAGTGCCTGGTGGGGTTTTCTGTGTCTGTATGACTGTATGAAAGTGAACAAACAAGATCTGGGGAAGCAGGCGTGGTGCATTCTGGGATAAGGGGGAGCCCAGCCAATTAGAGTCTTCCTTCTAGAGTATAAAAAAGTGGCCGAGTCGGAGCCAATGGATCGGCTCCGAACCCATCTGTTATGAATGTAGGCGAGATGGATCCCATACATCCGAAGTTATGGTAAGTACATAACTAAAAGTTTGCCGTCATTAAACTGAACTGTTTTTTTATTTTAACTGCAAATGGTTTCCCTGTGGAATAGTCCTTAACATCTCTCTGAAATTTTCTAATCATTTTAGTTTTTAAATCTTGTCCCAATTGCATCGAGCTTTTTGAAAGCAAAGACACCTGTTCTTGGTATATATCTTGATCTTTATAACTCTGCAGTTTAGTACATAAATCCCCTATAGTTCCAGTCAGAGACAAAATTCTTCGTTCATAGAATTCGATCAAAATTTTAACAAAGCTCATTGAAGATGAGTGTTGTACCTGTTGACATTGAGTTAGTAAAATGTCGTCAACCCCTTTGAGTTCTCATTTCCTTCGTCTCATTAGTGAGCCTCGTGAATAAATCTTTACATCAATCATACTAACATGACTTCCCGTCTCCCACATTGGTTGGTGGTACACAAGCATCAGAGATTGTTATATCATCTCTATCGGCCAAAAGGTCTTGAGTGATATTAGTATGATCCATATTGATTCTCTTATGTTAACAAATGCTAAGAAAATATAGTAGATGACAGGTGAAAAATGTTGAACCCCAGCTGTAAATGATATTAATACGACTGCAGTTCAAAAAGTGACTGGCTAGAATTACATGCAAAGCACAGAACTCAACTAGATTCACTCTCAGAATTCACTAGTAAGTGCGACACTTATAAGGCCTAGGAACAAAAACCTGACATGAAATATACAGCATGTCCCAGCCATTAAATAAAATTAACAAGTTTGTCAACAATAATTCCTAACCAATATAGTTGAAAAAACATACTTCTACACACTTCTACACACTAGGTATAGTGACTATGTATATAAACAATATAACCTAATCCTGCATTCATAAACAATTTTCCAAATTCGCATTCATAATATTTCTTAGAAAAACTATGAGGCTCAAAAGTCAGTCAAAGTGCATATCCATCAGACACTTTAAGACGTCAGCATTCGCTTCTTCCAGTAATCATGTATACATACTATGCAATCCAGAAATTGTTTGTAAGTTACTGTAGAATATACTTTGAATGCACTCAACATAGAATTGTATAGAATTGTATACAGTAATGTGGGGGTTATGGGCCCTAGCAACTAAATGATCTTATTGATGTACAATATATGGTTCATTCAAGATCATTTGATACTAAATATTTGGTCGTTTTCACTTATAAAATTTTGGGCCTTATTTTGTAGTCATCAGTATTTATCCACATATAAATATCAATGCTGTTTGCTTTGGGGCGTTTGGACTAAATGACTACACCTAACGAAGATTAACATTTAAACTAGCGTTCTTTGTTTCAAAGGGTTCTATGATTTACTGTTTTTGTATATAACTTTGGGAATGAACAATGTTTGGCGGTGTATGCATTTTCTGAAGCATATGCCTCCCCTACATGCGGAAACAAATATCTTCCTTCGTGGACTCAAGTATACATTTTGGGACATTAATATTGTTTATGCCTACTAGTTATTGAGATGATGTATACATTTTGTATTGTCGAGCATATCTGACTTTATTTCATGTGATATGGCTTGGCATATGTGATTTCATTAGTGACATTGCAACGCATGTGAACAATGAGGTTAGGTGATACAGTTTTGTCAGATTTTTGAGCTGGGACATATTTATTATTTATTTCTTATCAATCTTAGAGGCTCATGTGATTCTTATGCAGTCTTTGTGAGGAAATATATTTGTTTGATTTTTGGGTGAAGTGAAGGCTGACATCCATAGTTGCTTGTGGGCATACTGTGTTGTTCTTTATTCTGGATTTATTAACAGCTTTGTATTATTAAGTTAATGAACCCCCAACTTACTGTATACAATTCTATGTTGGGGTGAATTTTCCTTTAGGAGATCTAGGCGGGGAGGGACGAAACATGAGGAGGCAGGAACAAGTTTGGAAGCTATGCTGGCCATATTAACACACAAATAAATGCTTGTTTAAATGTACACAATATTTCTTCTTTGAAACTAACATAGGTAGAACAGAATTTGTTGAATAAAGGTATGGAATTTGTTCCCAAGTTTATGGTGTCAGAATTTTCTTTTGCACAAGATGTCATCAGTTTGTGTCGTAAAATATATTTGAAATTATATTTTGAGAATTCTGAGCCATATGTTGAGGATTTACAAAATTTCAGGTTTAGGACTTCCACTTTTGTACGTCCCTTGAACAAAAATGTAGCCATTTTTCAAAACTTAGTGTTGAAAGAACTATATTTTTCTAATGTGAATTATGTTGATTATCAGGATAAAATCACCAAAGATGAACGTAGGGCTTTACATAGATTAAGCAGGAATAAGGATATAGTGATCAATAAAGTGGATAAAAGGGGAGCAGTGGTTTTCTGGGATTGGCCATGTATTATATAGAAGCCATTAGTCAACTTTCAGATCAACAATACTATCAGCGCATGGATTTGGACCCAACTAGTATTTTCAAATTTGAAATTGATAGTTTTCTTACCCTGACTTGTGAAGAAGGCATTACATCTAAGCAAGACAAACATCATCTTACTGTGGTGAATCCTGCTAAACAAATCTTTTATATGCTACCCAAAATACACAAAAATTATGAAAAACCTCCAGGTAGACCCATAGTGACGGGGCGAGTATCATTGATGGAACCCCTTTCAGAATATTTGACTAAATATCTGAAACTATTATTGACACGTAAGAGCATGGATTCAGGCCACCACACAATTTTTGAATATCATAGATAACATACAGTTGGAAAAGGGTTGGTTATTGTGCACATCGGATCTTAGTACACTGTATACAAATAATCCACACTGGGCGGGTCTGTTAGTGCTGGAGTTTTGACTTTCAAGAATCTCCCTTTATCCACCTGGATTTAATACATTTCTCCTATACTTAACAGAACACATGTTTAATAACATTTTTTTTATTTTGATAATGTTTGTTACTTGCAGTTGAAGGGTACTGTCATGGGAGCATCTTTCACTCCTATTTACGCGGATCTGTTTATGGGCTATATAGAACATCATTTAATTTATGATGCTAGTCATAATCTATTTCTTGGGATATTGCCATCTGGCGCCATTATTTAGATGATTGTTGGCTAATATGGCAATCAGATGAGCAATATTTGAGTGAGCTTGTTGAGTATTTAAATGAAAATAAATGGGGGATTTAGTTTACACTGAATTACCATCAGGAGACTGTTACCATTTTAGATGTTGAGGTTAGAATATTACAAGATGGTACACTCAGGAGTAATATTTATAGGAAATATCCTCAGTTTAACAATTTGCTGCATGCTTCGAGTTGTCATCCCCCTCATGTTATCAAGAACATCCCCAAGTCTCAATTGTTAAGACTTAAAAGAATATGTTCCACTCTGGATAACTATAACATCCAGGCATGTGACATGGCCCGCAGATTCTATGAGAGAGGTTATCGCAAACAAGATGTAGATGTAGCCAGCAAGATGGTACAACAAGTCAACAGAAAGCAGACTTTTTCTTATAGGAATAATAGTCATACATCTGATTCACATTTTAGATTTATTATGGAATTTGGGGGTAACACCAGACATTTACAACATATTATACACAAACACTGGAAAATCTTACATATGGAGGATTGATTAGCTCAGTTTTTGCCACTCAGATGTAGGTTTGGATACAGAAGAGGAAAAAACATGGGTGGTTGGTTCAACCACTCTAAAAAGAGAAATCAGTGTGTTCATAACTGGTCACAAACTACATTGCCCATTAAATGGAAGTTTCCCATGTGGACACTGCAAGTTTTGCTATATGATCCCCAAACAAAGTTCATTCACTTTTTCTAATTGCTCTAACTTGCATGATATAAACATTTTTGGAAAATGTGGCAGTAATTGGGTAATTTATTTAGTGAATTGTACTTGCTCTGCCTTTTACATGGGGCAAACTTCTCGCACATTCAAACTTAGAATATCAATACATATGAATGACATTAAATGCCACAGAAATTCAAATGCCTTATACAAACACCAAATAAATCATCTTTCTGCCAGACTCAGGTTCATAATTATAGACAGAATATATAAACAAAATACATCTTCTGAGAATTTACATTCTCTTTTGAATTTTAAAGAAACAATGTGGATAATTAAATTAGGTGATTTATTCTCTCAAGAACTCAATGAACAATTGTGATTGATTAATTGTGTGGTGCATTAATTGTGTACTACTATATATAAATTGATGGTTATATGATTAGTTAGATAGCACTGATGAAGGCTTTATGCTGAAACCAGTATGCTTTAGTTTGTCCACCTTTTGGGTGTAATGAGTTTTGTATATTCATCTATGAGTATTCATGCCCACATTATACTTTTATACATTAAATGATTGTGTGGATTCTGGTGCTGGTCCATTTGTTTTTTTGACATTCATCTATTCAGGTCATTGAGAATGCAAATATAACAATGTTGCCAATATACAATAAGGTCGTCATCCAGACGCATTTCATGGAGAATGTGAATATATCAATGTTATCAGTAAATAATTAAGTGATCATCCAGCCTCAGGTAATTGAGAATGTAAATATAACAATGTTACCAATAAACCGTAAGGTCATGACCCAGACACATTTCATAGAGAATGTGAATAAATCAATGTCATCAATAAACAAAGAAGTGATCATCCAGCCTCAGGTCATTGAGAATATGAATATAACAATGTTACCAATAAACAAAAAGGTCATCATCCAGCCACATTTCAGAGAGAATGTGAATATATCAGTGTAATCAGTAAAGAAAGAAGTGATCATCCAGCCTCAGGTCATTGAGAATGTGAATATAACAATGTTACCAATAAACAATAAGTTCATCATCCAGCCACACGTCATAAAGAATGTGAATATATCAATGTTATCAGTAACAACTGAAGTGATCATCCAGCCTCAGGTCATTGAGAATGTGAATATAACAATGTTTTCAATAAACAATGTGGTCATCATCCAGCCACATTTCATTGAGAATGTGAATATATCAATGTTAGAAATAAACAATAAGGTCATCATCCAGATACATTTCATAGAGAATGTGAATATATCAGTGTTATCAGTAAACAATGAAGTGATCATCCAGCCTCAGGTCATTGAGAATGTGACTATAACAATGTTACCGATAAACAAAAAGTTCATCATCCAGCCTCATTAAACAGAGAATGTAAACATATCAATGTTATCAGTAAACAATGAAGTGGTCATCTAGCCTCAGGTCATTGAGAATGTGAGTATAACAATGTTACCGATAAACAATAAGGTCATCATCCAGCCAGATTTCATAGAGAATGTGAATACATCAATGTCATCAATATCCAATGAAGTGATCATCCAGCCTCAGGTCATTGAGAATGTGAATATAACAATGTTACCAATAAACAATAAGGTCATCATCTAGCCTCACGTCATTGAGAATGTGAATATAACAATGTTACCAATAAAAAATATGGTCGTCATCCAGCCACATTTCAAAGAGAATGTGAATATATCGGTGTTATCAGTAGACAATGAAGTCATCATCCAGCCTCAGGTCCTTGAGAATGTGAATATAACAACGTTACCAATAAATGATATGGTCATCAAGCAGCCACATTTCATAGAGAATGTGAATATATCAATGTTATCAGTAAATAATGAAGTAATCATCCAGCCTCAGGTCATTGAGAATGTGAGTATAACAATGTTACCAATAAACAATATGGTCATCATTCAACCACGTCATAGAGAATGTGAATATATCCGTTTTATCAGTAGACATAGAAGTCATCGTCCAGCCTCAAGTCATTGAGAATGTGAATATAACAATATTACCAATAAACAATAAGGTCATCATCCAACCACATTTTATAGAGAATGTGACTATATCAATGTTATCAGTAAACAATGAAGTGATCATCCAGACTCAGGTAATTGAGAATGTGAATATAACAATGTTACCAATAAACAATAAGGTCATCATCCAGCCACATTTCATTTAGAATTTGAATACATCAGTGTTAAATGTAAACAATAAAGTGATAATCCAGCCTCAGGTCATTGAGAATGTGAATGTATCAATGTTATCAGTAAACAATATGGTCACCATCCAGCAACATTTCATAGAGAATGTGAATATATCAATGTTATCAATAAAAATGAAGTGATCATCCAGCCTCATGTCATTGAGAATGTGAATATAACAATGTTACCAATAAAAAACAGTCATCATCCAGCCATATTTCATAGAGAATGTGAATATATCAATGTTATCAGTAAACAATGAAGTGATCATCCAGCCTCAGGTCATTAAGAATGTGAATATAACAATGTGACCAATAAAAAATATGGTCATCATCCAGCCACATTTCATAGAGAATGTGAATATAACAATGTTATCAGTAAACAAAGAAGTGATCATCCAGCCTCAGGTCCTTGAGAATGTGAATATAACAATGTTACAAATAAACAATAAGGTCATCATCCAGCCACATTTCATAGACAATGTGAATATATCAGTGGTATTAGTAAACAATAAAGTCATCATCCAGCCTCAGGCCATTGAGAATATGAATATAACAAAGTTACAAATAAGCAATAATGTCATCATCCAGCCTCAGGTCATTGAGAATGTGAATATAACAATGTTACCAATAAACAATAAGGTCATCATCCAGCCTCAAGTCATTGAGATTGTGAATATAACAATGCTACCAATAAGCAATAAGATCATCATCTAGCCACATTTCATAGAGAATGTGAATATATCAGTATTATCAGTAAATAATGAAGTCATCATCCAGCCTCAGGCCATTGAGAATGGGAATATAACAATGATACCAATAAACAATAATGTCATCATCCAGCCTCAGGTCATTGAGAATGTGAATATATCAATGTTATCAGTAAACAATGAAGTGATAATCCAGCCTGAGGTAACTGACAATGCGAATATAACAAAGTTACAAATAAACAATAATGGCATCATCCAGCCTCAGGTCATTGAGAATGTGAATATAACAATGTTACCAATAAACAATATGGTCATTGTCCAGCCACAGTTCATAGACAATGTGAATATATCAATGTTATCAGTAAACAATGAAGTGATCATCCAGCCTCAGGTCAGTGAGAATGTGAATATAACAATGTTACCGATAAATAATATGGTCATCGTTCAGCCACATTTCGTAGAGAATGTCAATATATCAATGTTATCAGTAACCAATGAAGTGATCATCCAGCCTCAGGTCATTGTGAATGTGAATATAACAATGTTACCAAGAAAAAATAAGGTCATAATACAGCCACATTTCATACACGATGTGAATATATCAATGTTATCATTAAACAATGAAGTGATCATGCAGCCTCAAGTCATTGAGAATGTGAATATAACAATGTTACCAACACACAATAAGGTCATCATCCAGCCACATTTCATAGAGAAAGTGAATATAACAATGTTGTCGTGTCTTTCAGCTTTTCCCGGTTAGGGGTTGCCACAGTGGAACTCCGGTCCACTAATGATTGGCAGTTGATTTTTACGTACCGGCTTACCAGGCTTGACACACAACCTTCAACGAAGGAATGCCCATTCACGCATGTCTCCATGCAGAAGACGCTCTAGCTGAGAATCGAACCAGACAGCGTCTTACTGTGAGGCGACAACGCAACCACAGCACCACCACCGTGAATATAACAATATTACCAATAAACAGTACGGTCATCATTCAGCCTCAGGTCATTGAGAATGTGAATATAACAATGTTACCAATAAACAATAAGGTCATCATCCAGCCACATTTCATATAGAATGTGAATATATCAGTGTTATCAGTAAACAATGAAGTGATCATCCAGCCTCAGGTCATTGAGAATGTGAATATGGCAATGTTACCAATAAACAATAAGGTCATCATCCAGCCACATTTCATAGAGAATGTGAATATATCAGTGTTATCAGTAAACAATGAAGTCATCATCCAGCCTCAGGCCATTGAGAATGCAAATATAACAAAGTTACAAATAAACAATAATGTCATCATCCCGCCTCAGGCCATTGAGAATGTGAATATAACAATGTTATCAGTAAAAAAATTAAGTGATAATCCAGCCTCAGGTCATTGAGAATGTGAGTATAACAAAGTTACAAATAAACAATAATGTCATCATCCAGCCTCAGGTCATTGAGAATGTGAATATATCAATGTTATCAGTAAACAATGAAGTGATCATCCACCCTCAGGTCATTGAGCATGTAAATATAACAAAGTTACAAAGAAACAATAATGTCATCATCCTGCCTCAGGTTAGTGAGAATGTGAATATAACAATGTTACCAGTAAACAATATGGTCATTGTCCAGCCTCATTTCATAGAGAATGTGAATATATCAATGTTATTAGTAACAATGACGTGATCATCCAGCCTCAGGTCATTGAGAATGTGAATATAACAATGTCACCAATAAACAATAAGGTCATCATGCAGTCACATTTCATAGAGAATTTGAATATATCAATGTTATCAGTAAACAATGAAGTGATCATCCAGTCTCAGGTAATTGAGAATGTGAATATAACAATGTTACCGATAAGCAATAAGGTCATCATCCAGCCACATTTTAAAGAAAATGTGAATATATCAGCATTATCAGTAAACAATGAAGTGATCATCCAGCCTCAGGTCATTGAGAATGTAAATATAACAGTGTTACCAATAAACAATATGGTCATTGTTCAGCCATATTTTATAGAGAATGTGAATATATCAGTGTTATCAGTACACAATGACGTGATCATCCAGACTCAGGTAATTGAGAATGTGAATATAACAATGTTACCAATAAACAATAAGGTCATCATCCAGCCTCAGGTCATTGAGATTGTGAATATAACAATGCTACCAATAAACAATAAGGTCATCATCCAGCCACATTTCATAGAGAATGTGAATATATCAGTGTTATCAGTAAACAATGAAGTCATCATCCAGCCTCAGGCCATTGAGAATGCGAATATAACAAATTTACAAATAAACAATAATGTCATCATCTAGCCTCAGGTCATTGAGAATGTGAATATATCAATGTTATCAGTAAACTATGAAGTGATAATCCAGCCTGAGGTAATCGAGAATGCGAATATAACAAAGTTACAAATAAACAATAATGTCATCATCCAGCCACAGGTCATTGAGAATGTGAATATAACAATGTTACCAATAAACAATATGGTCATTGTCCAGCCACATTTCATAGAGAATGTGAATATATCAATGTTATCAGTAACAGTGAAGTGATCATCCATCCTCAGGTCATTGAGAATGTGAATATAACAATGTTACCAATAAACAATAAGGTCATCATCCAGCCACATTTCATAGAGAATGTGAATATATCAATGTTATCAGTAAACAATGAAGTGATCATCCAGCCTCAGGTCATTGGGAATGTTAATATAACAATGTTAGCAAAAACAAAAAGGTCATCATCCTGCCACATTTCATAGAGAAAGTGAATATATCAATGTTATCAGTAAACAAAGAAGTGATCATCCAGCCTCAGGTCATTCAGAATGTGAATATAACAATGTTACCAACAAACAATAAGGTCATCATCCAGCCACATTTCATAGAGGATATGAATATATCAATGTTATCAGTAAACAATTAAGTCATCATCCAAACTCAGGTCATTGAGAATGTGAATATATCAATGTTATCAGTAAACAATGAAGTGATAATCCAGCCTCAGGTCATTGCGAATGCGAATATAACAAAGTTACAAATAAACAATAAGGCCATCATCCAGCCACATTTCATAGAGAATGTGAATATATCAATGTTATCAATAAAAATGAAATGATCATCCAGCCTCAGGTCATTGAGACTGTGAATATAGCAATGTTACGGTCATACTCCAGCCATATTTCATAGAGAATTTGAATATATCAATGTTATCAGTAAACAATGAAGTGATCATCCAGCCTCAGGTCATTGAGAATGTGAATATATCAATGTTACCAATAAAAAAAAACGGTCATTGTCCAGCCATATTTCATTGAGAATGTGAATATAACAATGTTACCGGTAAACAATAACGTCACCATCCAGCCACATTTCATATAGAATGTGAATATATCAATGTTATCAGTAAACAATGAAGTGATCATCCAGCATCATGTCATTGAGAATGTGAATATAACAATGTTACCAATAAACAATAAGGTCACCATCCAGCCCCATTTTATAGAGAATGTGAATATACCAATGTTATCACTAAACAATGAAGTGATCATCCAGACTCAGGTCATTGAGAATGTAATCATAACAATGTTAGCAATAAATAATACGATCATCATCCAGCCAGATTTCATAGAGAAGTTGAATATATCAGTGTTATCAGTAAACAATGAAGTGATCATCCAGCCTCAGATCCTTGAAAATTTGAATATATTAATGTTACCAGTAAACAATAAGGTAATCATCCAGCCAGATTTGATAGAAAATTTGAATATATCAGTGTTAACAGCTAACAATGAAGTGATCATCCAGCCTCAGGTCATTAAGAATGTGAATATAACAAATGTTACCAATAAACAATAAGGTCATCATGCAGCCACATTTCATAGAGAATGTGAATATAACAATGTTATCGGTAAACAATGAAGTGATCGTCCAACCTCGTAAACAATGAAGTGATCGTCCAACCTCAGGTAAGTGAAAATGTGAATATAACATTGTTACAAATAAATAATAACGTCATCCTCCAGACTCAGGTCATTGAGAATGTGAATATAACAATGTTACCAAAAACAATATGGTCATCCTCCAGCCATATTTCATAGAGAATGTGAATATATCAATGATATTAGTATACAATGAAGTGATCATCCAGCCTCAGGTCATTGAGAATGTGAATATAACAACGTTACCAATAAACAATAAGGTTATTGTCCAGCCACATTTCATTGAGAATGTGAATATAACAATGTTACCAGCAAACAATAATGTCGTCATCCAGCCAAATTTCATAGAGAATGTGAATAAAGCAATGTTACCAATAAATAATACGGTCATCATCCAGCCTCAGGTGATTGAGAATGTGAATATAACAATGTCAACAATAAACAATAAGGTCATCATCCAGCCGCATTTCGTATAGAATTTGAGTATATCACTGTTATCAGTAAACAATAAAGTGATCATCCAGCCTCAGGTGATTGAGAATGTGAATATAACAATGTTACCAATAAACAAAAAGGTCATCATCCAGCCACAGGTCATTGAGAATGTGAATATAACAATATTACCAATAAACAATATGGTCATCATCCAGCCACATTTCTAGGAGAATGTGAATATATCAATGTTATCAGTAACCAATGAAGTGATCATCCAGCCTCAGGTAAATAAGAATGTGAATAAAACAATGCTAACAATAAACAATATGGTCATCATCCAGCCACGTGTCATACAGAATGTAAATATATCAATGTTATCAGTAAACAATGAAGTGATCATCCAGGCTCAGGTCATTGAAAATGTGAATATATCAATGTTAAAAATAAACAATAAGGTCATCATCCAGACAAAGGTCACTGAAAATGTGAATAAAACAATCTTACAAATAAACAATAAGGTCAGCATCCAGCCACATTTCATAGAGAATGTGAATATTTCAATGTTATCAGTAAACAATGAAGTGATCATCCAGCCGCAGGTCATTGAGAATGTGAATATAACAATGTTACGAATAAACAATATGGACATCATCCAGCCACATTTCAAAGAGAATGTTAATATATCAGTGTTATCAGTAAACAATGAAGTGATCAACCATCCTCAGGTCATTGAGAATGTGAATATAACAATGTTACCAATAAACAATACGGTCATCATCCATCCACATGTTATAGATAATGTAAGTATATCAATGTTATCAGTAAACAATTAAGTGATCATCCAGGCTCAGGTCACTGAGAATGTGAATATATCGTTATCAATAAAGAGTAAAGTCACCAACCAGCCTAAGGTCATTGAGAATGTGAATATAACAATGTTTCCAATAAACAATAAGGTCACCATCCAGCCACATTTCATAGAGAATATGAATATATCAACATTATCAGTAAAGAATGAAGTGATCATCAAGCCTCAGGTCATTGAGAATGTGAATATAACAATGTTACCAATAAACAATACGGTCATCATCCATCCACATGTTATAGAGAATGTAAATATATCAATGTTATCAGTATACAATTAAGTGATCATCCAGGATCAGGTCATTGAGAATGTGAATATATCAACGTTATCAATAAAGAATAAGGTCATCAACCAGCCTAAGGTAATTGAGAATGTGAATATATCAATGTTAACAATAAACAATAAGGTCATCATCCAGACTAAGGTCACAGAGAATGTGAATATAACAATCTTACCAATAAACAATAAGGTCACCATCCAGCCACAGTTCATAGAGCATATGAATATATCAACGTTATCAGTAAACAATGAAGTGATCATCCAGCCTCAGGTCATTGAGAATATGAATATATCAATGTTATCAATAAACAATGAAGTGATCATCCAGGCTCAGGTCATTGAGAATGAGAATATTTTAATGTTACCAATAAAGAATAAGGTCATCATCTAGTCTAAGGTAATTGAGAATGTGACTATAACAATGTTACCAATAAATAATATGGTCATCATCCAGTCTCAAGTCAGTGAGAATGTGAATATAACAATGTTACCAATAAACAATAATGTCATCATCCAGCCACATTTCGTAAATAATTTGAATATATCAGTGTTATCAGTAAGCAGTGAAGTGATCATCCAGCCTCAGGTCATTAAGAATGTGAATATAACAATGTTACCAATAAACAATATGGTCATCATCCAGCCACATTTTATAGAGAATGTAAATATATCATTGTTAACAGTAAACATGAAGTGATCATCCAGCCTCAGGTCCTTCAGAATGTGAATATAACAATGTTACCAACAAACAACAAGGTCATCATCCAGACACATTTCAAAGAGAATGTGAATATATCAATGTTATCATTAACAATTAAGTGATCATCCAGCCTCAGGTCATTGAGAAAGTGAATATAACAATGTTACCAATAAACAATAAGATTATTGTCCAGCCTCATTTCATAGAGAATGTGAATATAACAATGTTACCAGCAAACAATAATGTCATCATCCAGCCACATTTCAAAGAGAATGTTAATATATCAGTGTTATCAGTAAACAATGAAGTGATCATCCAGCCTCAGGTCATTGAGAATGTGAATATAACAATGTTACCAATAAACAATACGGCCATCATCCATCCACATGTTATAGATAATGTAAATATATCAATGTTATCAGTAAATAATTAAGTGATCATCCAGGCTCAGGTCATTGAGAATGTGAATATATCAATGTTATCAATAAAGAGTAAGGTCATCAACCAGCCTAAGGTCATTGAGAATGTGAATATAACAATGTTTCCAATAAACAATAAGGTCACCATCCAGCCACATTTCATAGACAATATGAATATATCAACATTATCAGTAAAGAATGAAGTGATCATCAAGCCTCAGGTCATTGAGAATGTGAATATAACAATGTTACCAATAAACAATACGGTCATCATCCATCCACATGTTATAGAGAATGTAAATATATCAATGTTATCAGTAAACAATTAAATGATCATCCAGGATCAGGTCATTGAGAATGTGAATATATCAACGTTATCAATAAAGAATAAGGTCATCAACCAGCCTAAGGTAATTGAGAATGTGAATATATCAATGTTAACAATAAACAATAAGGTCATCATCCAGACTAAGGTCACAGAGAATGTGAATATAACAATCTTACCAATAAACAATAAGGTCACCATCTCATAGAGAATGTGAATATATCAATGTTACCAGTAACCAATGAAGAGATCATCCAGCCTCAGGTCATTGAGAATGTGAATATAACAACGTTACCAATAAACAATATTGTCATCATCCAGCCACTTTTCATGGAGAATGTGAATATAACAATGTTGTCAGTAAACAATGAAGTGATCATCCAGCCTCTGCATAATGAGAATGCGAATATAACAATGTTACCAATAAACAATAACAATACGGTCATCTTCTAGTCACATGTCATAGAGAATATGAATATATCAGTCTTATAAGTAAACAATGAAGTGATCATACAGACTCAGGTAATTGAGAATGTGAAAAGAACAATCTTACCAATAAATAATAAGGTCATCATCCAGCCACATTTGATAGAGAATGTGAATATAACAATGTTATCAGTAAACAAAGAAGTTATCATCCCGCCTCAGGTCATTGAGAATGTGAATATAACAAACATTACCAATAAACAATATGGTCATCATCCAGCCACATGTTACAGAGAATGTAAATATATCAATGTTATCAATAAACAATGAAGTGATCATCCAGGCTCAGGTCATTGAGAATGTGAATATTTTAATGTTACCAATAAAGAATAAGGTCATCATCTAGCCTAAGGTAATTGAGAATGTGACTATAACAATGTTACCAATAAATAATATGGTCATCATCCAGCCTCAAGTCAGTGAGAATGTGAATATAACAATGTTACCAATAAACAATAATGTCATCATCCAGCCACATTTCGTAAAGAATTTGAATATATCAGTGTTATCAGTAAGCAGTGAAGTGATCATCCAGCCTCAGGTCATTAAGAATGTGAATATAACAATGTTACCAATAAACAATATGGTCATCATCCAGCCACATTTTATAGAGAATGTAAATATATCATTGTTATCAGTAAACATGAAGTGATCATTCAGCCTCAGGTCCTTCAGAATGTGAATATAACAATGTTACCAACAAACAACAAGGTCATCATCCACCACATTTCAAAGAGAATTTGAATATATCAATGTTATCATTAACAATTAAGTGATCATCCAGCCTCAGGTCATTGAGAAAGTGAATATAACAATGTTACCAATAAACAATACGGTCATACCCCAACCTCAATTCATTGAGAGTGTGAATTTAACAATGTTACCAATAAACAATAACGTCACCATCCAGCCACATTTCATATAGAATGTGAATATATCGATGATATCAGTAAACAATGAAGTGATCATCCAGCCTCATGTCATTGAGAAAGTGAATATAACAATGTTACCAATAAACAGCAAAGTCATCATCCAGCCCCATTTTATAGAGAATGTGAATATACCAATGTTATCAGTAAACAATGAAGTTATCATCCAGACTCAGGTCATTGAGAATGTAATCATAACAATGTTAGCAATAAATAATACGATCATCATCCAGCCAGATTTCATAGAGAAGTTGAATATATCAGTGTTATCAGTAAACAATGAAGTGATCATCCAGTCTCAGGTCCTTGAGAATTTGAATATATTAATGTTACCAATAAACAATAAGCTCATCATCCAGCCAGAGTTAATAGAAAATTTGAATATATCAGTGTTAACAGCAAACAATGAAGTGATCATCCAGCCTCAGGTCATTGAGAATGTGAATATAACAAATGCTACCAATAAACAATAAGGTCATCATGCAGCCACATTTCATAGAGAATGTGACTATATCAGTGTTTTCAGTAAAAAATGAAGTGAACATCCAGCCTCAGTTTATTGAGAATGTGAATATAACAATGTTGCCAATAAACAATAAGGTCATCGTCCAGCCACACTTCATAGAGAAGTTAGGAAAACCTTCTATATCGCCCACCTGATCATGAAGGGATTCACATCTAGATCAAGGGAGGTCATCGTCCCCCTGTACTCATCACTCATTAGACCTATGATTGAGTACAATGCCCCGTTCGGAATGTATTTGACCAGACACCTGCTGCAGCTTGAAAGGCCCCAAAAGTTCCTCACCAAAAGGATAAAGGGTCTCAAAAATATGTCTTATGCTGCCCGACTGAAAGAACTCCAGCTCTATTCAGTCTCATACCGCTTGCTCAGAGGTGACCTGTGCCTGACATATAAGGCCATGTCAAACCCAGATTTGATGAATATGCTTCACCTCAAAAATCTAGATCCCTCAGAACCACAAGGGAGACTTAAACCTTGACACGGTTATAAATAGAACATGCTGGAGGGACAGATTCATCACCCAGAGACTCCCTATGCTGTGGAACAAAATCCCGGTACATGTGAGGCAGAGCACCTCTCTGGCCTTGTTCAAGAGGAATCTTGACCAATGGATGGGAGATTGCAGATATACCCCAGGGATTACTTCAGTGTCACTGCTTGACAGAGGCACAGCAAAATGATAGGCATAGTTTTTATTCAAACTAAAGGGGTGGCGAAAGCCACATAACTATGGGCTAGGCTTATAAATGCCCTTGGGCAGATAGCCTAGTATGAACCTATGAACTATGAACCTATGTGAATATAACAATGTTATCAGTAAACAATGAAGTGATCGTCCAACCTCAGGTAAGTGAAAATGTGAATATAACATTGTTACAAATAAATAATAACATCATCCTCCAGACTCAGGTCATTGAGAATGTGAATATAACAATGTTACCAAAAACAATATGGTCATCCTCCAGCCATATTTCATAGAGAATGTGAATATATCAATGATATTAGTAAACAATGAAGTGATCATCCAGCCTCAGGTCTTTGAGAATGTGAGTCCAGCTATGTTACCGATAAACAATAAGGTCATCATCCAGCCACTTTTCATAGAACATGTGAATATATTAGTGTTATCAGTAAACAATGAAGTGATCATCCAACTTCAGGTGATTGAAAATGTGAATATAACAATGTTACCAATAAACAATAAGGTCATCATCCAGCCACATTTAATAGAAAATGTGAAGATATCAATTTTCTCAGTAATCAAGGAAGTGATCATCCAGTCTCAGGTCATTTAGAATGTGAATATAACAATGTTAGCAATAAACAATATGGTCATCATCCAGCCACAATTCATAGAGAATGTGAATATATCAGTGTTATCAGTAAACAATGAAGTGATCATCCAGCCTCAGGTCATTGAGAATACAAATATAACAATGTTACCAATAAACAATACATTCATCATCCAGCCACATGTCATAGAGAATGTGAATATATCAGTGTTATCAGTAAACAATGAAGTGATGATCCAGCCTCTGGTCATTGAGAATGTGAATATAATAATGTTACCAGTAAAGAATATGGTCATCATCCAGCCCCATGTTATAGAGAATGTAAATATATCAATGTTATCAGTAAACAATGAAGTGATCACCCATGCTCAGGTCATTGAGAATGTGAATATATCAATGTTACCAGTAAACAATAAGGTCATAATCCAACCTAAGGTCATTGAAAATGTGAATATAACAATGTTACCAATAAAAAATAAGGTCACCATCCAGCCACATTTCATAGAGAATGTGAATATATAAATATTATCAGTAAACAATGAAGTGATCATCCAGCCTCATGTCATTGAGAATTTGAAAATAACAATGTTAGCAATAAACAATATGGTCATCATCCAGCCGCATTTCAAAGAAAATGTAAATATATCAATGTTATCAGTAAACGATGAAGTGATCATCCAGGCTGAGGTAATTGAGAATGCGAATATATCAATGTTACCAGTAAAGAATAAGGTCGTCATGCAGCCTAAGGTAATTGAGAATGTGAATATAACAGTGTTAGAAATAAACAATAAGGTCACAATCCAGCCACATTTCATAGAGAATGTGAACATATCAATGTTATCAGTAATCAATGAAGTGATCTGCTAGCCTCAGGTCATTGGGAATGTGAATATAACAATGTTACATATAAACAATAAGGTCGTCATCCAGCCAAATTTATAGAGAATGTGAATATATCAATGTTATTAGTAACAATGAAGTGATCATCTAACCTCAGGTCCTTCAGAATGTGAATATAACAATGTTACCAATAAGCAATGAGGTCATCATCCAGCCACATTTCATAGAGAATGTGAATATATCAATGTTATCAGTAACAATGAAGTGATCATCCAGCCTCAGGTCATTGATAATGTGAATATAACAAGATTACAAATAAAGAATAAGGTCATCATCCAGTCTCAGTTCAGTGAGAATGTGAATATATTAATGTTGCCAAAAAACACTACCATGACCATCCTGCCACATTTCTGAGAGAATGTGAATATATCAGTGTTATCAGTAAACAATGAAGTGATCATCCAGCCTCAGGTAATTGAAAATGTGAATATAACAATATTACCAATAAAAAATACGGTCATCATCCAGCCACATTTCATAGTGAATGTGAATATATCAATGTTATCAGTAAACAATGAAGTGATCATCCCGCATCAGGTCATTGAGAATGTGAATATAACAATGTTAACAATAAACAATAAAGTCATCATCTGACCACATTTCATAGAGAATGTGAATATATCAATGTTATCAGTAAACAATGAAGTGATCATCCAGCCTCAGGTCATTGAGAATGTCAGTATAAGAATGTTACAAATAAACAATAAGGATATCATCTAGCCACATTTCTAGAGAATGTGAATATATCAGTTTTATTTGTAAACCATGAGTGGATCATCCAGCCTCAGCTCATTGAGTATGTGAATATAACAATGTTACCAATAAATAATACGGTCATCATCCAGCCACATTTCATAGGGAATTTGAATATATCAATGTTATCAGTAAGCAATAAAGTTATCATCCAGCCTCATGTCATTGAGCATGTGAATATAACAATATTACCAATAAACAAAATGGTCATCATCCAGCCACATTTCATAGAGGATGTGAATATATCAATGTTATCAGTAAACAATGAAGTGATCATCCAGCCTCAGGTGATTGAGAATGTGAATATAACAATGTTACCAATAAACAAAATGGTCATTATCCAGCCACATTTCAAAGAGAATTTGAATATACCAATGTTATCTGTAAACAATGAAGTACAGACTGCGGTGGTGGTGCTGAGGTAGTGTTGTCGCCTCACAGTAAGATGTCCTGTTTGATTCTCAGTTAGATCATCTTCTGTGTGGAGACAAGCATTAATGGTTGTACCTTCATTGAAGGTTGTGCATCAGGGCCGGCAACTCGGTACGTAAAAATCTACTGCCAATCATTAGCAGACCAGAGTTCCACTTTGGCGACCCCTAACTGGGAAAAGCCGAAAGACACAACAACAACAACAACAACAACAACAACAACATCAGTAAACAATGAAGTGATCATCCAGCCTCAGGTCATTGAGAATGTGAAAATAACAATGTTACCAATAAACCATAAGGTCATCATCCAACCACATTTCATAGAGAATGTGAATATATCAATGTTACCAGTAAGCAATACGGTCATCATCCAGCAGTCTTTCATAAAGATTTTGAATATATCAGTGTTATCAATAAACAATGAAGTGATCATCCAGCCTCAGGTCTTTGAGAATGTAATTATAACAATGTTACCAATAACAAATATGGTAATCATCCAGCCTAGGTGATTGAGAATGTGAGTATAACAATGTTACCAATAAACAATAAGGTCATCATCCAGCTGTTTTTCATAGAGATTTTGAATATATCGGTATTATCAGTAAACAATGAAGTGATCATCCAGCCTCAGGTCATTGAGAATGTGAATATAACAATGTTAGAAATAAACAATAAGTTCTTCATCCAACCACATTTCATAGAGAATGTGAATATATCAATGTTATCAGTAAAAATGAAGTGATCATCCAGCCTCAGGTCATTGAGAATGTGAATATAACAAGATTACAAATAAACAATAAAGTCGTCATCCAGCATCAGGTCATTGAGAATGTGAATATATTAATGTTGCCAAAAAACACTACGGTCATCATCCTGCCACATTTATTAGAGAATGTGAATATATCAGTGTTGTCAGTAAACAATGAAGTGATCATCCATCCTCAGGTCATTGAGAATGAGAATATTGCAATGTTACTAATAGACAATAAGGTCATTATCCAGCCACATTTCATAGAGAATGTGAACATATCAATGTTATCAGTAAACAATGAAGTGATCATCCAGCCTCAGGTCATTAAGAATGTGAATATAACAATGTTACCAATAAACAACACAGTCATCATCCAGCCACATTTCATAGAGAATGTGAATATATCAATGTTATTAGTAAACAATGAAGTGATCATCCAGCCTCAGGTAATTGAGAATTTGAATATAACAATGTTACCAATAAACAATAAGGTCATCATCCCGCCACATTTCATAGAGAATGTGAATATATCAATGTTATCATTAAAAATGAAGTGATCATTCAGCCTCAGGTCATTGAGAATGTGAAAATAACAATGTCACCAATAAACAATAAGGTCGTCATCCAGCCACATTTCATAGAAAATATGTATATACCAATGTTATTAGTAACAATGAAGTGATCATCTAGCCTCAGGTCCTTCAGAATGTGAATATAGCAATGTTAAGAATAAGCAATAAGGTCATCATCCAGCCATATTTCATAGAGAATGTGTCTATATCAATGTTGTCAGTAACAATGAAGTGATCATCCAGCTTCAGGTCATTGAGAATGTGAATATAACATTGTTACCAATGAACAGTATGGTCATCATCCAGCCACATGTCATAGAAAATGTGAATATATCAATGTAATCATTAAACAATAAAGTGGTCACCCAGCCTCAGGTCATTGAGAATGTGAATATACCAATGTTACCAATAAACAATAATGTCACCATCCAGCCACAATTGATAGAGAATGTGAATATATTAGTGTTATCAGTAAACAATGAAGTGATCATCCAGCCTCAAGTCATTGATAATGTGAATATAACAAGGTTACAAAAAAAGAATAAGGTCATCATCCAGCCTCAGGTCATTGAGAATGTGAATATATTAATGTTGCCAAAAAACACTATGGTGATCATCCAGTCATGTTTCATAGAGAATGTAAATATATCAGTGTTATCAGTAAACAATGAAGTGATCGTCCAGGCTCAGGTAATTGAGAATGTGAATATAACAATGTTACCAATAAAAAATACGGTCATCATTTAGCCACATTTCATAGAGAATGTGAATATATCAATGTCATCAGTAACAATGAAGTGATCATCCAGCCTCAGGTCATTGAGAATGTGAATATAACTATATTACCAATAAACAATACGGTCATTGTCCAGTCACATGTCATAGAGAATTTGAATATAACAATGTTATCAGTAAACAATGAAGTGATCATCCAGCCTCAGGTCACTGAGAATTTGAATATGACAATGTTACCAATAAACAATAAGGTCACCATCCAGCCACAATTCATAGAGATTGAGAATATATCAATGTTATCAGTAAACAATGAAGTGATCATCCAGCCTCAGGACATTGAGAATGTGAATATAACAATGTTATTAGTAAAGAATAAGGTCATCATCCAGCCACATTTCATAGAGAATGTGAATATATCAGTGTTATCAGTAAACAATAAGGTCACCATCCAGCCACATTTCATAGAAAATGTGAATATATCAGTGTTATCAGTGAGTAATGAAGTGAGATCATCCAGCCTCAATTCATTGATAATGTGAATATAACAAGGTTACAAATAAGGAATAAGGTCATCATCCAGCCTCAGGTTATTGAGAATGTGAATATATTAATGTTGCCAAAAAACACTACGGTCATCTTCCAGCCACATTTCATAGAGAATGTGAATATATGAATGTTAGCAGTAAAAGTGAAGTGATCATCTAGCCTCAGGTCATTGAAAATGTGAATATAACAATGTTACCAATAAACTATATGGCCATCATCCAGCCACATTTCATAGAGAATGTAAGTATATCAGTGTTATCAGTAAACAATGAAGTGATCATCCAGGCTCAGGTCATTGAGAATGTGAATATAACAATGTTACCGGTAAACAATAAGGTCATTATCCAGCCACATTTCATATAGATTGTGAATATATCAGTGTTATCGGTTAACAATGAAGTGATCATCCAGCCTCAGATCATTGAGAATGCAAATATAACAATGTTACCAATAAACAATATGGTTACCATCCAGCCACATGTCATACAGAATGTGAATATATGAGTGTTATCAGTAAACTATGAAGTGATCACCCAGCCTCAGGTCATTGAAAATGTGAATATACTAATGTTACCAATATACACTAATGTCATCATCTGACCACATTTCATAGAGAATGTGAATATATCAATGTTATCAGTAAACAATGAAGTGATCATCCAGCCTCAGGTGATTGAGAATTTGAGTATAACAATGGTACCAATAAACAACAAGGGCATCATCTAGCCACTTTTCTAGAGAATGTGAATATATCAGTTTTATTAGTAAACCATGAGCAGATCATCCAGCCTCAGGTCATTGAGTATGTGAATATAACAATGTTACCAATAAATAATACGGTCATCATCCAGCCACATTTCATAGAAAATTTGAATATATCAATGTTATCAGTAAACAATGAAGTGATCATCCAGCCCCAGGTCATTGAGAATGTGAATATAACAATGTTACCAATAAACAATAAGATCATCATCCAACCGTCTTTCATAGAGATTTTGAATATATCGGTGTTATCAGTAAACTATGAAGTGATCATCCAGCCTCAGGTCATTGAGAATGTGAATATAACAATGTTAGAAATAAACAATAAGGTCTTCATCCAGCCACATTTCATAGAGAATGTGAATATATCAATGTCACCAGTAACAATGAAGTGATCATCCAGCCTCAGGTCATTGAGAATGTGAATATAACAATGTTACCAATAAAAAATACGGTCATCATTTAGCCACATTTCAAAAAGAAAGTGAATATAACGATGTTATCAGTAAACAATGAAGTGATCATCCATTCTCAGGTCATTAAAATGTGAATATAACTATATTACCAATAAACAATACGGTCATCGTCCAGCCACATGTCATAGAGAATTTGAATATAACAATGTTATCAGTAAACAATGAAGTGATCATCCAGCCTCAGGTCACTGAGAATTTGAATATAACAATGTTACCAATAAACAGTAAGGTCATCATCGAGCCTCAGGTCATTGAGAATGTGAACATAACAATGTTACCAATAAACAATAAGGTCACCATCCAGCCACAATTCATAGAGATTGTGAATATATCAGTGTTATCGGTTAACAATGAAGTGATCATCCAGCCTCAGATCATTGAGAATGCGAATATAACAATGTTACCAATAAACAATACGGTTACCATCCAGCCACATGTCATACAGAATGTGAATATATGAGTGTTATCAGTAAACTATGAAGTGATCACCCAGCCTCAGGTCATTGAAAATGTGAATATAATAATGTTACCAATATACACTAATGTCATCATCTGACCACATTTCATAGAGAATGTGAATATATCAATGTTATCAGTAAACAATGAAGTGATCATCCAGCCTCAGGTGATTGAGAATTTGAGTATAACAATGGTACCAATAAACAACAAGGGCATTATCTAGCCACTTTTCTAGAGAATGTGAATATATCAGTTTTATTGGTAAACCATGAGCGGATCATCCAGCCTCAGGTCATTGAGTATGTGAATATATCAATGTTACCAATAAATAATACGGTCATCATCCAGCCACATTTCATAGAAAATTTGAATATATCAATGTTATCAGTAAACAATAAAGTGATCATCCAGCCCCAGGTCATTGAGAATGTGAATATAACAATGTTACCAATAAACAAAATGGTCATCATCCAGCCACATTTCAAAGAGAATTTGAATATATCAATGTTATCAGTAAACAATGAAGTGATCATCCAGCCTCAGGTCATTGAGAATGTGAATATAACATTGTTACCAATAAACCAAAAGGTCATCATCCAACCACATTTCATAGAAAATGTGAATATATCAATATTACCAGTAAACAATATGGTCATCATCCAGCCTCAGATTATTGAGAATGTGAATATAACAATGATACTAATAAACAATAAGGCCATCATCCAGCCGTCTTTCATAGAGATTTTGAATATATCAGTGTTACCAGTAAACAAGGAAGTGATCATCCAGCCTCAGGTCATTGAGAATGTGAATATAACAATGTTACCAATAAACAATAAGATCATCATCCAACCGTGTTTCATAGAGATTTTGAATATATCGGTGTTATCAGTAAACTATGAAGTGATCATCCAGCCTCAGGTCATTGAGAATGTGAATATAACAATGTTAGAAATAAACAATAAGGTCTTCATCCAGCCACATTTCATAGAGAATGTGAATATATCAATGTCACCAGTAACAATGAAGTGATCATCCAGCCTCAGGTCATTGAGAATGTGAATATAACAATGTTACCAATAAAAAATAAGGTCATCATTTAGCCACATTTCAAAGAGAAAGTGAATATAACAATGTTATCAGTAAACAATCAAGTGATCATCCATTCTCAGGTCATTAAAATGTGAATATAACTATATTACCAATAAACAATACGGTCATCGTCCAGCCACATGTCATAGAGAATTTGAATATAACAATGTTATCAGTAAACAATGAAGTGATCATCCAGCCTCAGGTCACTGAGAATTTGAATATAACAATTTTACCAATAAACAGTAAGGTCATCATTGAGCCTCAGGTCATTGAGAATGTGAACATAACAATGTTACCAATAAACAATAAGGTCACCATCCAGCCACAATTCATAGAGATTGTGAATATATCAAGGTTATCAGTAAACAATGAAGTGATCATCCAGCCTCAAGTCATTGATAATTTGAATATAACAAGGTTACAAATAAAGAATAAGGTCATCATCCAGCCTCAGGTTATTGAGATAGTGAATATACCAATGTTACCAATAAACAATAAGGTCATCATCCAGCCTAAGGTCATTGGGAATGTGAACATAACAATTTTACCAATAAACAATAAGGTCACCATCCAGCCACAATTCATAGAGAATGTGAATATATCAATGTTATCAGTAAACAATATGGTCATCATCCAGCCACATTTCATAGAAAATGTGAATATATCAGTGTTATCAGTAAACAATAAGGTCACCATCCAGCCACATTTCATAGAAAATGTGAATATATCAGTGTTATCAGTAAACAATGAAGTGATCACCCAACCTCAGGTCATTGAGAATGTGAATATAACAATGTTACCAATAAACAATAAGGTCATCATTCAGCCACCTTTCATAGCCACATTTCTAGAGATTTTGAATATATCAGTGTTATCAGTAAAAGTGAAATGATCATCCAGCCTCAGGTAATTGAAAATGTGAATATTACAATGTTACCAATAAACAATACTATCATTATCAAGTCACATTCCATAGAGAATGTGAATATATCGATGTTATCATTAAACCATGAAGTGATCATCCGGCCTCAGGTCATTGTGAATGTGAGTATAACAATGTTACCAATAAACAATAAGGTCATCATCCAGCCGCATTTCATAGAGAATTTGAATATATTAGTGTTATCAGTAAACAATGAAGTGATCATTCAGCCTCAGGACATTGAGGCTGTGAATATAACAATTTCACCAATAAACAATTTGGTCATCATCCAGTCACATTTCATTGAGAATGTGAATATATCAATGTTATCAGTAAACAATGAAGTGATCATCCAGCCTGAGGTCATTGAGAGTGTGAATATAACAATGTTACCAATAAACAATAAGGTCATCATCCAGCCGCATTTCATAAAGAATTTGAATATATCAATGTTATCAGTAAACAATGAAGTGATCGTCCAGCTTCAGGTCATTGAGAATGTGAAAATAACAATGTTACCAATAAACAATAAGGTCATCATCCAGCCACATTTCATAGAGAATGTGAATATATCAATGTTATTAGTAACAATGAAGTGATCATCTAGGCTCAGGTTCTTCAGAATGTTAAGACAACAATGTTACCAATAAACAATAAGGTCATCATCCGGCCACATTTCATAGAGAATGTGAATATATCAGTGTTATCAGTAAACAATGAAGTGATCATCCAGCCTCAGGTCATTGAGAATACGAATAGAACAATGTTACCAATAAACAATACATTCATCATCCAGCCACATGTCATACAGAATGTGAATATATCAGTGTTATCAGTAAACAATGAAGTGATGATCCAGCCTCTGCTCATTGAGAATGTGAATTTAACAACATTACCAATAAACAATAAGGTCATCATCCAACCACATTTCATAGAGAATGTGAAGATAGCAATGCTATCAGTAAACAATGAAGTGATCATCCAGCCTCAGGTGTTTGAGAATGTGAATATAACAATGTTACCAATAAACCATAAACTCATCATCTGATCACATTTCATAGAGAATGTGAATGTATCAGTGTTATCAGTAAACAATGAAGTGATCATCCAGCCTCAGGTCATTGAGAATGTGAATATAACAATGTTACCAATAAACAATAAAGTCATCATCCGATCACATTTCATAGAGAATGTGAATGTATCAGTGTTATCAGTAAACAATGAAGTGATCATCCAGCCTCAGGTCATTGAGAATGTGAATATAACAATGTTACCAATAAACAATAAAGTCATCATCCGATCACATTTCATAGAGAATGTGAATGTATCAGTGTTATCAGTAAACAATGAAGTGATCATTCAGCCTCAGGACATTGAGACTGTGAATATAATAATTTCACCAGTAAACAATTTGGTCATCATCCAGTCACATTTCATTGAGAATGTGAATATATTAATGTTATCAGTAAACAATGAAGTGATCATCCAGCCTCAGGTCATTGAGAATGTGAATATAACAATATTACCAATAAACAATAAGGTCATCATCCAGCCACATTTCATAGAGAATGTGAATATATCAATGTTATCATTAAAAATGAAGTGAGTATCCAGACTTAAGTCATTGAGAATGTGAATATAACAATGTTACCAATAAAGAATACTGTCATCACCCAGTGACATTTCAAAGAGAAGATGAATATATCAATGTTATCAGTAAACAATGAAGTGATCATCCAGCCTGAGGTCATTGAGAGTGTGAATGTAGCAATGTTACCAACTAACAATACGGTCATCATCCAGCCTCAGGTGATTGAGAATGTGAATATAACAATGTTACCAATAAACAATACATTTATCATCCAGCCACATGTCATACAGAATGTGAATATATCAGTGTTTTCAGTAAACAATGAAGTGATGATCCAGCCTCTGGTCATTGAGAATGTGAATTTAACAACGTTACCAATAAACAATAAGGTCATCATCCAACCACATTTCACAGAGAATGTGAAGATAGCAATGCTATCAGTAAACAATGAAGTGATCATCCAGCCTTAGGTCTTTGAGAATGAGAATATTACAATGTGACCAATAAACAATAAGGCCAACATCCAGCCATATTTCATAGAGAATGTGAATATATCAATGTTATCAGTAAACAATGAAGTGATCATCCAGCCTCAGGTCATTGAGAATGTGAATATAACAATGTTACCAATAAACAATAATGTCATCATCCAGCCGCATTTCATAGAGAATGTTAATATATCAATGTTATCAGTAAACAATGAAGTGATCATCCAGCCTCGGGTCATTGAGAATGTGAATATATCAATGTTACCAATAAACAATAAGGTCATCATCCAGCCACCTTTCATAGTGAATATGAACATATCAATGTTATCAGTAAACAATGAAGTGATCATCCAGCCTGACGTAATTGAGAATGAGAGCATAACTGTGTTACCGATAAACAATAAGGTCATCATCCAGCCACATTTCATAGAGAATGTGAATATATTAAATGTTATCAGTAAACAATGAAGTGATCATCCAGCCTCAGGTCATTGAGAATGTGAATATAACAATGTTATCATCCAGCCTCAGGTAATTGAGGATGTGAATGCAACAATGTTACCAATAAACAATAAGGTCACCATCCAGCCACATTTCACAGTGAATGTGAATATATCAATTTTATCAGTAAACAATGAAGTGATCATCCAGCCTCAGTTCATTGAGAATGTAAATATAACAATGTTACCAATAAACAATAAGGTCATCATCCAGCCACATTTCATAGAGAATGTGAATATATCAATGTTATCAGTAAACAATGAAGTGATCATCCAGCCTCAGGTCATTGAGAATGTGAATATAACAATGTTACCAATAAACAATAAGGTCATCATCCAGCCACATTTCATAGAGAATGTGAATATATCAATGTTATCAGTAACAATGAAGTGATCATCTAGGCTCAGGTTCTTCAGAATGTTAAGACAACAATGTTACCAATAAACAATAAGGTCATCATCTGGCCACATTTCATAGAGAATGTGAATATATCAGTGTTATCAGTAAACAATGAAGTGATCATCCAGCCTCAGGTCATTGAGTATACGAATAAAACAATGTTACCAATAAACAATACATTCATCATCCAGCCACATGTCATACAGAATGTGAATATATCAGTGTTATCAGTAAACAATGAAGTGATGATCCAGCCTCTGGTCATTGAGAATGTGAATTTAACAACATTACCAATAAACAATAAGGTCATCATCCAACCACATTTCATAGAGAATGTGAAGATAGCAATGCTATCAGTAAACAATGAAGTGATCATCCAGCCTCAGGTCTTTGAGAATGTGAATATAACAATGTTACCAATAAACCATAAACTCATCATCTGATCACATTTCATAGAGAATGTGAATGTATCAGTGTTATCAGTAAACAATGAAGTGATCATCCAGCCTCAGGTCATTGAGAATGTGAATATAACAATGTTACCAATAAACAATAAAGTCATCATCCGATCACATTTCATAGAGAATGTGAATGTATCAGTGTTATCAGTAAACAATGAAGTGATCATCCAGCCTCAGGTCATTGAGAATGTGAATATAACAATGTTACCAATAAACAATAAAGTCATCATCCGATCACATTTCATAGAGAATGTGACTGTATCAGTGTTATCAGTAAACAATGAAGTGATCATTCAGCCTCAGGACATTGAGACTGTGAATATAATAATTTCACCAGTAAACAATTTGGTCATCATCCAGTCACATTTCATTGAGAATGTGAATATATTAATGTTATCAGTAAACAATGAAGTGATCATCCAGCCTCAGGTCATTGAGAATGTGAATATAACAATATTACCAATAAACAATAAGGTCATCATCCAGCCACATTTCATAGAGAATGTGAATATATCAATGTTATCATTAAAAATGAAGTGAGTATCCAGACTTAAGTCATTGAGAATGTGAATATAACAATGTTACCAATAAAGAATACTGTCATCACCCAGTGACATTTCAAAGAGAAGATGAATATATCAATGTTATCAGTAAACAATGAAGTGATCATCCAGCCTGAGGTCATTGAGAGTGTGAATGTAGCAATGTTACCAACAAACAATACGGTCATCATCCAGCCTCAGGTGATTGAGAATGTGAATATAACAATGTTACCAATAAACAATACATTCATCATCCAGCCACATGTCATACAGAATGTGAATATATCAGTGTTTTCAGTAAACAATGAAGTGATGATCCAGCCTCTGGTCATTGAGAATGTGAATTTAACAACGTTACCAATAAACAATAAGGTCATCATCCAACCACATTTCACAGAGAATGTGAAGATAGCAATGCTATCAGTAAACAATGAAGTGATCATCCAGCCTCAGGTCATTGAGAATGTGAATATAACAATGTTACCAATAAACAATAAGGTCATCATCCAGCCACCTTTCATAGTGAATATGAACATATCAATGTTATCAGTAAACAATGAAGTGATCATCCAGCCTGACGTAATTGAGAATGAGAGCATAACTGTGTTACCGATAAACAATAAGGTCATCATCCAGCCACATTTCATAGAGAATGTGAATATATTAAATGTTATCAGTAAACAATGAAGTGATCATCCAGCCTCAGGTCATTGAGAATGTGAATATAACAATGTTATCATCCAGCCTCAGGTCATTGAGGATGTGAATGCAACAATGTTACCAATAAACAATAAGGTCACCATCCAGCCACATTTCACAGTGAATGTGAATATATCAATTTTATCAGTAAACAATGAAGTGATCATCCAGCCTCAGTTCATTGAGAATGTGAATATAACAATGTTACCAATAAACAATAAGGTCATCATCCAGCCACATTTCATAGAGAATGTGAATATATCAATGTTATCAGTAAACAATGAAGTGATCATCCAGCCTCAGGTCATTGAGAATGTGAGTATAACAATGTTACCGACAAACAATATGGTCATCATCCAGCCACATTTCATAGGGAATGTGAATATATCAATGTTATCAGTAAACAATGAAGTGATCATCCAGCCTGACGTCATTGAGAATGTGAATATAACAGTGTTACCGATAAACAATAAGGTCATCATCCAGCCACATTTCATAGAGAATGTGAATGTATCAGTGTTATCAGTAAACAATGAAGTAATCATCCAGCATCAGGTCATTCAGAATGTGAATATAATGATGTTACCAATAAACAATATGGTCAACATCCACCCGCATTTCATAGACAATGTGAATGTATCAATGTGTAATGAAGTGATCATCCAGCCTCAGGTCACTGAGAATGTGAATATAACAATGTTACCAATAAACAATATGGTCTTCATCCAGCCACATTTCATAGAGAATGTGAATGTATCAGTGTTATCAGTAAACAATGAAGTGATGATCCAGCCTCAGGTAATTGAGAATGTGAATATAACAATGTTACCAATAAACAATAAGGTCATCATCCAGCCTCAGGTCATTGAGGATGTGAATATAACAATGTTACCAATAAACAATATGGTCATCATCCAGCCACATTTCATAGTGAATGTGAATATATCAGTGTTATCAGTAAACAATGAAGTGATTATCCAGCCTCAGGTCATTGAGAATGTAAATATATCAATATTACCAATAAACAATAAGGTCATCATCCAGTCACATTTCATAGTGAATGTGAACATATCAATGTTATCAGTAAACAATGAAGTGATCATCCATCCACAGGGCACATTAAATATGTTTGCAAAAATATTGCTCAAACTGTTATAGAAACAAGGCAATATAACCCATATATTACTACAGACACAATAATTGATGCTACAAGTAAAATATAATTTCTATTTATGTGGAATCAAAAAACATAATCAATAGTTTTGTACACAGAATCAAGAAAAAAAAATGATTAAACTTCTTTTATAGATTTATAAACTGAGGCTAATTCCAGGCCACTTGTCTGAGAGACCACTATAAAGCCCATGAATTAACTGCCCCAATCAAGAAGAGCCATATTACATACCAAAGGAGTGAATATGCAAATACCCATCCATTTGTCAGGACTGCTTTTAAAGGTGGCCAATGTATTGCTTTATTTGAAATGCGAGCAAAATATGTTGTATAATAGTGGATTTGTTGGTTTAGATGTCTGTTTTTTTTTTTTTTTAAGTTTGACCGTGATGCGTTGCATGACCTTGTAAATGATAACAGTGAAAGTAATAGGTCTGTAGCTCCCAGGGTCTGTGGTGGGACCACCCTTGTACTGCAGCACTACTATGGAAGTTCTCCAGATATCAACATATATCATGTGATCTGATTCACAGGTTTAAATACAGGGGACTCTGAAAACAAAATGTTATCAGATGTGAAAGCAGAGGTTCAGTTTTACAACATAACTGGTCTGTGATCACATATGGCAGTAATTTTAAATATATTGCACAAATTATTTAGAAGCATTGGCCTGTTTTATTATTCATCAATGTACTATCCCATATCAACTTCCAAGATGGCGGCACAATGAGTAACAGCTTAATTCTAGCTCTCCCAGTGTTAACACAGAAACTTAACAGAGAAAGCTAGTGAACTTATATTTCTGGGTAAATTTCATTAACTATCTAGTAAGTGTAATACCTGGATGCTGAGAAGAAAGAAATACAGAGGATCTGAAAACAAATCAGCTACAAAAGGTGATGAAATAACACTGACTGGGGAAAGTACTGTAGTTGTCCAGCTAAAAGCAGTGCAAGCTCCAGATATGTCTTCCAGTAACCTAGATCAGTGTTTCTCAACCACAGGGCCACAGCCCAGTACTGGAGCTTGGCATCAATTATACCAGGCTATGAGTGGTTGAGAAACACTGGACAGTTTCAGTGCGTGAGAGAGAGAGAGAGAGACTGTGTGTGTGTTTGTGTGTGTGTGTGTGTGTGTGTGTGTGTGTGTGTGTGTGAGAGAGGGGGAGAGATCAGAAGAGAGTGAGAGGGATGTGTGAGTGAATGCGTGTATGAATGAAAAAGTGGGTGTGTGAGTGAATGTGAGTATGAACGAGAAAGTTGATATGTAAGTAAATGCATATATAATTTCATAGTTTCATAGTATAGTACTAGGCTATCTGCCCTAGGGCATTTATAAGCCTAGCCAAAGTGTATGTGGCTTTTGCCACCCCATGTAATGATACAAAAGTGTACAATTTAAATTAAATTTAGTTTACTGTGCCTCTATCTAGCAATGACACAGAGATGACCCCGGGGTAAACCTACGATCACCCATCCATTCGTCCAGATTTCTCTTGAAGAGAGTCAGTGAGGGGCTCTGCCTAACATGGACAGGTATCCTGTTCTAGAGTGCGGGAAGCCTCTGGGTTATGAATCTGTCCCTCCAGCATGTCCTATTCATATTTGTGCTGAGGTTTAGATCTTTAGCTCTCATGGCTCTGATGGATTTGGATTTTTTGAGGTGGAGCATGTCCATTAATTCTGAATTGGACATGGCCTTGTACGTAAGGCACAGATCACCTCTGAGCAGGCGGTATGCTACTGAATAGAGCTGGAGATTTTTCAGTCTGGCAGCATATGACATGCTGGAGACCCTTGATTCTCTTGGTAAGGTACTTTTGGGGTCTCTCGAGCTGCTGCAGGTGCTGGGTGAGGTACATACCAAATGGGGCATTATACTCAATCATAGGCCTGATAATGGAGGAATATAAGGGTATAATGACATCCTTTGATCTGGATGTGAATCCCTTCATGATAAGGTGGGCAAGGTAGAAGGTCTTTCTAACCACTTTGGCGACGTGGGTGTCAAATGAGAGATCACTGTCAACTTGGGTCCCCAGGTCTCTGATTACTTTTTCCGCACTTAGTGGATTACCACATATGTGGTAATTTGTGGGTACTTCATTTTTTCCAAAGGGGATGAGTATACATTTTTTGGCATTTAGTTTAAGGCCATGACTCTGGCACCAGTCGTCTGTTTCTGTGAGGCCCTTCTGGAGGATGCATGTGTCAGCTGGTGTGTCGACTATGGCGCCTAGTTTGCAGTCGTCTGTGAACTTTGTCAGCCACAACCCCCCTATGTTTGCCTGCACATCTGAGAAATAAATGCCGAACAAGAGGGGTCCCAAGACAGAGCCCTGTGTGACTCCACTTGTGACTGGCTTAGAGTCTGACATAGCTCCTGCTATTCTGACTTTGTGGGTTCTGTCTTTTAGCCAGTTTGCAACCCATCTTAAACGGGTTTACATTTAAGCTGTTGAGCTTGTCTATGATGCCTGAGTGGGGTATTGTGTCGAAGGCTTTTGCCAGATCCAGGTAGGCTGTATGAACTGCTTTGCCTTCATCGATGGCTCTAGTGACTGTTTCAAAAAAGTCCACCAGGTTTAAAAGACAGGATCTGCCTTTTACAAAGCTGAACTGGGTAGGGTCAATTGTCTGTAGATCCCCAATGTCTTTCTTTATGAGTTCCATAATGATCCTTTCAATAGCTTTGCAGACCAGGCTGGTCAAGCTTATGAGGCGGTAGTTTCCAGTGTCTGTAGAGGTGCCACCGTTGTGGAGTGGGACCACTGTAGCTGTACACCAGTGTTCAGGGATGTATCCTGTAGCAAGGCTAATATTAAACAGCATTCTTATGTGCGGGTTTAGCTCCTCTAGGAGTTCACATAGCACGCAACCCAGGACACCCTCAGGTCCTATGGATGCTGTATTTTTAGCTTTGCTGAGGGCAGCTCTCACCTGGACATCTGAGATTTCAGGGAGGTTGCATTCAGCTGAGATATTTATTTCATCTTTTGGGGGAGAGGGATGGGAGAAATTTGCACTGAACCTGTCTGCCAGTATGTTGGCAATATCTGTGGGTTCAGTGTATTTTTTGCCATTATGAACTAACTCTGCGCATATCTGAAGGTTTCCGCCCAGGTTTCTAACATAACTGAAGAAGGCCTTGTGATTATCTTTAGTGTCCTTAGCGATTTTTCTCTCGAAGTTGGCCTTTGATGATTTTATTAGCGAACGTAGTTTTTTGCTACTGCTGATCAGGGATACCTTCCCTTTATGGGATTTTGCTCTGTCTTGCAGTAGCTTCCTTCTCTTGTTATAAAGTTTGTTTATGGCTGGGGTCCACCAGATAGGATGCCTGCCTTTGGTGGAAAGGGTCTTGGTTTTATTTGGGATTGCATGATCCATGCATTCTTGGAGATGCCCGTAGAAAGCATTTGTGAAGGATTCAGCAGTGTGGGATGTGGTTTCCACTGGCCCAGGGGGCTTGAAGAATACCATTTCAGTCCTAAGGAGTGTAAAGTCAGCTTTTGAGAAGTTTCTCACTGTGGTCTTTTGTGCTGGGGGTGGAGGTGGGATATGAATATTTAGGGTTATTAGTTTATGGTCTGATCTCACTACTGAGGGGCATACTTCCGGTGTTGTGCATTTTGTCCCCATGTTTGTGATGATCAGGTCAAGTATATTATTTCCCCTTGTGGGGGAGGTGACTAGTTGTTCCATCGCATTTGAGTTGATGAATTCCAGGAACCTTTGGGCTAGGGTGTTGGGGCTTGAGTAATGCACCCAGTCTATGTTTGGGTAGTTGAAGTCTCCCAATATGATGGCATTTGGTGAGACATTCATATCCTCCAGTGTCTTCAGGAAGGCTGAATGGAGTTCCTGAGATTGCGAGGTTGGTCTGTAGCATGCTACAAGTTGTATAGCAGTTTTGCCTACAGTTAGTTGCACATGGATGGTCTCCAATGCTTTGTGCGTTGAAACTAACCTGGAGGTGTGGGTGTCTTTAATGAATATGGACACTCCCCTCCTTTTGTGGTTTGGCCCAGGTTTTGGGGCCGGAATGCATGATATGAGGTATAACCTGGTAGGGCTGGGGTGCTCTCAGGAGCCTTGAACCAGGTTTCAGTTACTGCACAGACATTGATGCTCTCCATACTGAGGAGTGCTTCGAGAGCCTGCATCTTGAGATTTAGACTTCTGGCGTTGAGCAGGATTACCCTTAGTTTTTTTCCTTTATTGTTTTCTAAGGTGGTGGGTTTGTCTTTTGAGCCTTGCCTAAAAAAGGCACTATGGGGGTGGCAACAGCCTTAGCCAATATCCGGAAGCCCAGTGGTGACAGGTGCAAGCCGTCACTTGCGAAGCAGCGTGGCTTGTCCAGCATGTCATCCCAAGCAGACAGACATTGGATCCCCCTAGAATGACACCAGTAATTGAACCAATTATTAAAGCTGATCATCTTGTCTTTGTATTGTGGCATCATTCTTGGTGAGGGGAAGATGCTGCTCAGGGTCAGGGTCATACCGGCCTGGGCTACATAATCAGAGAGCTCCTCTATGTCTCTTTTCATGTAGTCCAAGGAGGTACGTCTCAGGTCATTCACACCGGCATGGACAATGACAGAGTCATATTTGTACTTACTTAGGAGTGACCTGAGTGCTTGTGTTATGTGGCAGATCCTAGCTCTCGACAGGCAGCTCACTGTTACCCTCTATTTGTTCAGCCTGGTAAGCAAGACGTCAGTGTGTCTGACTATAGAGTCACCTATTACTAGTGTATCAGGCATGGTGTTTCACCTTAAGGGCTGTGATTGTTTGGCACACTGACTTTGTGTACTATGTGTTGCTTGTGCAGAGTTTTGAGGTGGTGTTTTCTTGGATGTCTGTTTTGGGAGCCTCTGTTGTTTCGGTAAGTTTTTTATTAGAGCCTCCGAGTATGTCTTTGTGTTACTATGAATTTGGTTTGCAGTTGTGGTTGTTTTATGTGAGACTGGGTTTGCTGTGTGTGTGGTTACCTTCTCCTCCTGTCTGGTCTTGCTAGTCCTGTGTTGAGAGAGTTCAGCCTCCAGTTTGGCTATATAGTTGCATCTCTCACATGTGTTTGTGTTTGTTGGGAGGAGGAGAGGGTTGTCTGTGTACATGAGACAATTGTAACATTGTCTCAGGATTCCCAGATTAACCAGCTGAACTGGAGAGGACGTCAGTAATATACCACTCGACATGCCAGAATAGTATAAGGGGGTGATGTGTAACTGGGTCAGAGAAAGGACATTGAAGGGAAGTGGGCATTAGCACAGGTTGTAGGTGGAATGTAGTGCTTACTTTAGTTTAAGGGTGCTTCACTTAAAAGAAAGGTTTTAGGATCAAGTGCTAGGCTTATGGTAAAGCGAAAAGACTGATTTTGCTGAAAGTAAAACTTTCTTAAGGGAAAAATTGAAGTGCAGACTTGGCGGAGCCAAGAATAGTTTAAGCTTGTTTAACCAGCGCTGTGCTATGCACACAATCACGCAAAGCCGTGCAAACGCGGATTTTAAACAGGGAACTTCAAAAGAGCTGGAAATGGTCCAAAACAACCAATTACTACAAGCTCTTGTGCTGAGGTCACTCCTTCAGGGACAGATAGGCTGCTCAAGGCTCCCCACTCCCACTGGTGAGCAAAGAAACTTCCTTCTATCCAAGTAAGGCAATGGACAACACAGGAACTACACCACAGTCCAGAATACAGCAAAGCCTGTATACTGGTCTAAACTAGTCGAGAAAGGTGGAAAACAAGGATTTTTTTTTTTTTTGTTTTTTAGTTTAAAAAGTACACAGAAATGCAGGAAAAACAGTAATAAATCACTTACACAGGCTAGCTCACTTTAGTGGGTAGCCTCAACAGTTAAATTAAACAACAAACTTTCGACCAAATGTAACTTTAAGTGCAGATAATGTACTATGCAAAAAACAGGTAATAAAGCAGTTTAAACTTGTTCAAAGTAAGAAAAGGAAGGTCTCTCAGGTAAAAACAGCAAAAAAATACTTAGATCAGGAAAGTAGTCACTTTTCTCAGTTCTCTGCTGCTAGCACCACTCTGCAGGACCACGAGGAGCTCTTTCTGAGTAGTATAGCCAGAAAAAACGCTCAGGGGCGGTTTTTAAACAGGGAACTTCAAAAGATCTGGAAATGGTCCAAAACGACCAATTACTACAAGCTCTTGTGCTGAGGTCACTCCTTCAGGGACAGATAGGCTGCTCAAGGCTCCCCACTCCCACTGGTGAGCAAAGAAACTTCCTTCTATCCAAGTAAGGCAATGGACAACACAGGAACTACACCACAGTCCAGAATACAGCAAAGCCTGTATACTGGTCTAAACTAGTCGAGAAAGGGGGGAAACAAGGATTTTTTTTGTTTTGTTTTTTAGTTTAAAAAGTACACAGAAATGCAGGAAAAACAGTAATAAATCACTTACACAGGCTAGCTCACTTTAGTGGGTAGTCTCAACAGTTAAATTAAACAACAAACTTTCGACCAAATGTAACTTTAGGTGCAGATAATGTACAATGCAAAAAACAGGTAATAAAGCAGTTTAAACATGTTCAAAGTAAGAAAAGGAAGGTCTCACAGGTAAAAACAGCAAAAAATACTTAGATCAGGAAAGTAGTCACTTTTCTCAGTTCTCTGCTGCTAGCACCACTCTGCAGGACCACAAGGAGCTGTTTCTGAGTAGTATAGCCAGAAAAAATGCTCAGGGGCGGATTTTAAACAGGGAACTTCAAAAGAGCTGGAAATGGTCCAAAACGACCAATTACTACAAGCTCTTGTGCTGAGGTCACTCCTTCAGGGACAGATAGGCTGCTCAAGGCTCCCCACTCCCACTGGTGAGCAAAGAAACTTCCTTCTATCCAAGTAAGGCAATGGACAACACACTAACTACACCACAGTCCAGAATACATCAAAGCCTGTATACTGGTCTAAACTAGTCGAGAAAGGCGGGAAAACAAGGATTTTTTTTTTGTTTTTTAGTTTAAAAAGTACACAGAAATGCAGGAAAAACAGTAATAAATCATTTACACAGGCTAGCTCACTTTAGTGGGTAGCCTCAACAGTTAAATTAAACAACAAACTTTCGACCAAATGTAACTTTAAGTGCAGATAATGCACAATGCAAAAAACAGGTAATAAAGCAGTTTAAACATGTTCAAAGTAAGAAAAGGAAGGTCTCTCAGGTAAAAACAGCAAAAAATACTTAGATCAGGAAAGTAGTCACTTTTCTCAGTTCTCTGCTGCTAGCACCACTCTGCAGGACCACGAGGAGCTGTTTCTGAGTAGTATAGCCAGAAAAAATGCTCAGGGGCGGATTTTAAACAGGGAACTTCAAAAGAGCTGGAAATGGTCCAAAACAACCAATTACTACAAGCTCTTGTGCTGAGGTCACTCCTTCAGGGACAGATAGGCTGCTCAAGGCTCCCCACTCCCACTGGTGAGCAAAGAAACTTCCTTCTATCCAAGTAAGGCAATGGACAACACAGGAACTACACCACAGTCCAGAATACAGCAAAGCCTGTATACTGGTCTAAACTAGTCCAGAAAGGCGGGAAAACAAGGATATTTTTTTGTTTTTTTTGTTTTTTAGTTTAAAACGTACACAGAAATGCAGGAAAAACAGTAATAAATCACTTACACAGGCTAGTTCACTTTAGTGGGTAGTCTCAACAGTTAAATTAAACAATAAACTTTCGACCAAATGTAACTTTAAGTGCAGATAATGTACAATGCAAAAAACAGGTAATAAAGCAGTTTAAACTTGTTCAAATTAAGAAAAGGAAGGTCTGTCAGGTAAAAACAGCAAAAAAATACTTAGATCAGGAAAGTAGTCGCTTTTCTCAGTTCTCTGCTGGTAGCACTACTCTGCAGGACCACGAGGAGCTGTTTCTGAGTAGTATAGCCAGAAAAAAACACTCGGGCGGATTTTAAACAGGGGACTTCAAAAGAGCTGGAAATGGTCCAAAACGACCAATTACTACAAGCTCTTGTGCTGAGGTCATTCCTTCAGGGACGGATAGGCTGCTCAAGGCTCCCCAGTCCCACTGGTGAGCAAAGAAACTTCCTTCTATCCAAGTAAGGCAATTGACAACACAGGAACTACACCACAGTCCAGAATACAGCAAAGCCTGTATACTGGTCTAAACTAGTCGAGAAAGGCAGGAAAACAAGGATTTTTTTTGTTTTTTAGTTTAAAAAGTACACAGAAATGCAGGAAAAACAGTAATAAATCACTTACACAGGCTAGCTCACTTTAGTGGGTAGCCTCAACAGTTAAATTAAACAACAAACTTTCGACCAAATGTAACTTTAAGTGCAGATAATGTACTATGCAAAAAACAGGTAATAAAGCAGTTTAAACTTGTTCAAAGTAAGAAAAGGAAGGTCTCTCAGGTAAAAGCAGCAAAAAATACTTAGATCAGGAAAGTAGTCACTTTTCTCAGTTCTCTCCTGCTAGCACCACTCTGCAGGACCACGAGGAGCTGTTTCTGAGTAGTATAGCCAGAAAAAAATGCTCAGGGGCGGATTTTAAATAGGGAACTTCAAAAGAGCTGGAAATGGTCCAAAACGACCAAGTACTAAAAGCTCTTGTGCTGAGGTCACTTCTTCATGGACAGATAGGCTGCTCAAGGCTCCCCACTCCCACTAGTGAGCAAAGAAACCTCCTTCTGTCCAAGTAAGGCAATGTACAACACAGGAACTACACCACAGTCCAGAATACAACAAAGCCTGTATACTGATCTAAACTAGTCGAGAAAGGCGGGAAAACAAGGATATTTTTTTGTTTTTTTTTTTTTTAGTTTAAAAAGTACACAGGAAATGCAGGATAAACAGTAATAAATCACTTACACAGGCTAGCTCACTTTAGTGGGTAGCCTCAGCAGTTAAATTTAACAACAAACTTTCGACCAAATGTAACTTTAAGTGCAGATAATGTACAATGCAAAAAACAGGTAATAAAGCAGTTTAAACTTGTTCAAAGTAAGAAAAGGAAGGTCTCTCAGGTAAAAACAGCAAAAAAATATGAATATGAATGAGAAAGTGTGTGTGTGAGAGTGAGAGAGCAGTGGTGTAGCTACAGGGGGACTGTTTACGTAAGTAAGAAATAAAACCTGTTTTACCTTTAGGACTGTTTCTTCTTTAAGAACAGGACCATTTATTCTGGTCTGGTCACATCCCGTCAAGCACACACAGACATCCTGCCTGCCAGTGCAATTTGAATTTTTACTGGTGCTGTCAAGTTAAGTAGGTTTCTGCCAAGTGTTCCATTCCATTGTGGGGTGCTGCCAGCGAGTGTTCCATTCCATTGTGGGGTGCTGCCAGCGAGTGTTCCTTTCCATTGTGGGGTTCTGCCAGTGAGTGTTCCTTTCCAGTGTGGGGCGTGTTGATTTTGATTTTCTTATTGCTGCTGCCAAGTGTAGTTTCTTACTGCTGTGTGTGTGTGTGTGTGTGTGTGTGTGTGTGTGTGTGTGTGTGTGTGTGTGTGTGTGTGTGTGTGTGTCTGTGTGTGTGTATAAAATGCCCCAGTTAGGTATACCTGTTGGTTGTACCTTAGGTACAAGAAGCAAGAGCCTGAATTCTCTACCCATACCACCACTTGTGATTTAAGAAGTTGAGTCCATAGCTCTCAACTATCCAAATTTTCACAGAATGTCTGGAATGTCTGGCTCATACTTTTGGTCTTTTCCTCTTAAAAGTTGTGGTTTTCTAGCAAATCAGTGAGAAATGAATTCACTAAATGATAACCATTTACGTTTCAGTCTTCCAGTCTTTCAGGAAATGCATGGTAACACAAAATTTTATTCTAGCAGCTTTCTAAGATTATACAAGCAATGTTTAAAATGTGTCCCCAGTTTTGGGGCTTTGCCCCCCCAATAAATGTTGGCATTTTCCAGATTTCTTGTGCTGTAAAGTTGAGAGATATAGTTGAGTGTCAAGTGAATTTTGCAAGGAGCTGAGAGGTTTAGTGCTGCTTATGCCAAATCTGTTTGCATTGTTAGTAGCACAACAGGTAGTATACTTGCTTTTGATGCAGAAGGCTGTGGGTTCTACTCCCACAGTATGTAGATGGATTGCTGATACTGTACTGTGTTATATGTTTAAAGAGGGTGGATGCTGCAGTCCTGAGAATGTCCTCCTTTGGTGGAGACACCTAGTAACTTTGAACCTGTTATCAGTTTGCCATCCATTCCCTATTGCAGTATTACTAGCTTATCATTTTTAATGTAACATAAGCAATTTATATTTAATTGTTTCATCTAATAATAAAGTACCTGTTGCCCTTGAAGAATAAAGTTGTTTTCTAGCAGCAACATTTTCGTTAGTTATAGATCTCTTTAATGTAGAATTAACTGTTAAGGTGCTATGTTTTTACATTAAAGATGTTAAGTTACTATTGGAAGTGTTGTTTAGAACTGAGAGATTCATACATTTAGCTGTATTAAATTAGGTACTTTGCATATATAAATATTTGGTGTGTGTATGTGATAAAGTGTTTTGCTGACAATTTGACATCCTCCTGCTTTGGAAAGGTATTTATGAGTAAATTTGTTGGGACCAGGCCCTTGTCTTATAAAAAAAGAATCTACTGTGCCCCAGCCTCACAAATGTTGAGAACCACTGACCTAGAGAAAAGTATAAGGCAGTTGCAGTCAGACCTGACTAAAATAAATAAAACACTTATGGAGTATATCAACTCAAACAATAAAAGGCTACAAAAAATGGAAGAAGCTTTAAACAGCTATTCAGATAAGGTGTCAAAATTGCAAAACTCAGAGATTAAAATGAAGAAAAGGCTGGTTGAATATGAGACATCACAAGAAGAGATGTTTCAAAAAATAAAATAATTAGAGGACAAAGCACATAGGGAAAACCTGAGATTTTCTGCTGTACCAGAGAAGCTGGAAGGAACAGACTCCATTAATTTTATGAAAGCACAAATAAGCAACTTAATTGGTATTCCACAACAATTGAAAGGGCACATCGCGAGTATGGTCCAAACCTGGCTATAAGAAATTAACCTAGATCTTTAATAGTAAAGATGCAATCTTACCAGCAGAATGAGTTGATTCTGACAATAATGTGGCATAAGGACAAAGTACTAAAGGTGGGAGACAGCATAGTATTTATGGAGAGTGATTATTTATTGTACACCAGGCAGAAGAGGAATACATTTATTTCACTATTCAGGAATGTCAATACACAGGTGTAAGATTCAAACTGCTGTACCCAGCTATCTTCAAAATATTTTTAAACCAAGCTGCTAAAACCAGTAAAACAGGAAAAGTGGCTAATCCAATGCTTTGCTGTTTTTTAATGGTCTCGGTATGTAGTGCTGAGCAACTATGTAAAGGAGGTTTAAAATGTCCAATACAACGCTTGTAGCTAACCTCCAAAAAATGTTAGCAACTAAGGGTTCAGGATAACCTCTGTTAATAAACATAGATTGCATAAGTTGGCATTCATTGACAAAAATCTGTATCATCAGAGACCATTCTAGCCGCCCTAACCATCTGCCCTTTAACAACTGCTCTTTATTGATGGTAGGGATGGCTACTAGTGAAGTGCAAAAAAGCATTGGAATAAGTAGGTTTTCTATAAATAGTACTTTTATACCTAGAATTCACTATGTCTTTACTTAAACTGATATCCAAAAAATGAACGCTGGCATCTTCCAGAGTGTATGTAAACTCAAAAAAGTTGGTCATTTGTGTTATGGCATCTAAGAAAATTGGAACCAATGCTTTAGTACCTTTCCAGATAAGAAACATGTCATCTTGGTTTCTAGTATACCAAGAGACATTTTCTTGAAACATGGTGTTGTTAAATAATAAAGTTTTCTCCCAGTGGGCCATAATACAGTTAGTGAAGCTGGCCCCACAGGGAGACCCCATTGCAACCCCCGTATTCTGAAGGTAAAAGTTCCCGTTAAAAATCATGAAGTTATTAGTAAGGACAACCTCAAATAAAGCTTCCACTAAATATATAGTTTTATCATCAACGTGTTTTAATAACATGAATTCCCTAATCCATTCAAGCCCTAAATCTTGGGGTATCACGGTATATAAGTCTTTAACGTTGATTGTGAGGAAACAAGAGTTGTCCTGATATTCTAATTTACTTATGTTGTCCAAAAAACTCCATGAATCCCTACAAATTTGATACTCTTGTTCTATCAAGGGCTTCAGAATACTATCAATATGTCACTGACCCCCTTCCATCTATGATAGGTTGGAATGGGGGGTCTATGATTGTTTTATGAATTTTGGGTGTTCCAAAGAGGGCTGGTATCCTACGAGCAATCATAGTTAGATACTGATGTGCATCAATGTCAGTGAAGCTTTCTAAAAACAAATCATCTAATGTAGCTCTAATCTTTTTATATGCAGTATTAACTTCACTGATGCTCACTTGTGTGTAAGCTACAGTATTCAGATGTTTAAGCATGCACTTATTATATTCATGTTGCTCCATAAATACCAGCCCCCCACCCGTATCGGGTTTCATCACCCTAATATTACATTCATTCAACAAGTTTAAAAATTGAAGTTCATGTGGCATAGTATTAACCTTGTTGTTAGTCTTATGATGTTTGTTGTTAGCTATGGCTCTTAAATCCATTTCACATATCTTTTCAAAAATATTCAGACAGGGGTGCAATGGTGGGTTAAAGAAACTCGATACTCTTAAAGAATTCGTAACAGCAGAATTAGTTTCCATAAGTGTGTTTAAGTTTAATTTGCGCACAAAAAGTTTTAAATTAGTGATAGTTTTAACAACATCCATATGCTTGTCTGGTACAAAGGAAAGCCCTTTAGAAAAAAAGTCTACCATTTCCTGCATAATGGTCAGCTCCGTGTAGCTGTATATCTTGAAGTCACCTTCAAGACTGGTGTGTATGTGTGGTTCACATGCAAAATTAATTGTTATCTCCTCCATCGATTCTGTCGGTTCCTCGTTTGCCTGTGTTTCCTGTTCTGTTGGCGATTGTTCTGTTGGGTGTTGGGGTTCCTCTGAAAACCCTGCTGGTTGACAGAATTACACCTACTGTCATTGTTGTTGGATATGCCATGTTGCTGGGGCAGGTTATTGCTCTGAGCATTGTTGTTGTGATTAAGTCTTTCACTGCGCCATAGGGGTTATTCTTCCCCCCTATTGGTAGTGGATTCACTATGGATGGAGTTATTCATCCCTTCCACTTCATTTAGATCATTATCTGTGTCAAGTAGCTGGTTAATAGGGCTTTGTGTGTTCAAAGGGGGGCATGGATATGCCCTATTATTTGCATATTCTTGCAAATCTCTAGCTATCTTTTTCTTTTTAGTTACCAATATTTTAGCCATGGTAGCTTCAATGCTAGTAAAAATTCTAGCATACTCATATTTGTAACGTGGGAATTCATTATTAGTTTTAATAGCATGCTCAAGAATCTCTAATTCGCCTTTCAAGTTGTTAATATCAGCTTTGTAGTAATTAATCAAAGAATGCAAAAATTCAAACCCTTGTTTGTCAAAAAAGGCTAACAACTCTCGGTGGAAGAAGGAGTTTTCAACAAGACCTACTGGGTAACGCCACTGGTGCAACCCCTTAGGTACTATTTTTTTATCAATGCATTCCTGTAAATAAGCTATTTCAAGTTGGAGTTTTTTGCATTTGTAAAGCTTATAGTCAAAGTCATTAATACAGTTAGATATAATACTCACCACCGAGTCTCGTTCTTGTGTAACTCCAATATTAGTAACATCCTTGAAGGGACAACATACTAAGGAGGAAATACAAATGTTTGTCCAACAAAACGTGAGCTGTGAAACAGAGAAACAGAAGGAGATTCTGCTTCTTGTTCTTCTGGTAATAAAGACCACAGAGAAACTGTGCCAATGAAATATCTTCCAGTGTTTTAATTGAAATTCTTTGAGAGAAGGAAACAACAAAATAGTTGACTAGAAGTTTCAAAAGTACATTGGAAATGAAGCACAGACAGGATATGGAAGATGGAGATGAACAGGAATAAAGCCAGTAACTTGGAAATTGACAAATGTGGGATTACAAAGCAATAATTAAATATATGAAACATGACTGAACAACAAAATCTGGAAATATTGGACTTTTTTGGACTTTGTTAAACTTGTAGAGGACTCTAAAACATATGCCCTATTTCATGTCATTAATATTTGGAGAGACTCTAAAACACATGCCCCCTGTCATTAATGTTTGCAGACTAAAACCAGTAACTTGAAAATTGACAAATGTGGGATTACAAAGCAATAATTATAAAACATGACAGAACAAGAAAGTGTGGAAATATTGGACTTTTTTGGACTTTGTTAAACTTGTAGGAGACTCTAAAACATATACCCTACTTCATGTCACTAATGTTAAGAAAAAATACTCAGGAGAGGGGAAGAGGAGGGAGATAGTTAACTGTAAATAAAACAGATTTTTTCTTAATGGTACTATTTTAATAGTACATGATTTCCTTTCATGCTATAAAGTAAAGTTGTCTCAGTTATTTAAGTGTAATGGTGATAGTAATGTAAGTAGGTGCTCCTGTTTTTATTTTTTTTATTTCTCCTTTATCTCTTTTTCCTTGTTCAGTTTCAAGAAATGTAGGCATTGCAATGTAAAAAAAACAAACAAAAAAAAAAAACAGAAGAAACATCTGATTAAAAGATCATGACAAAAGAAAACCAGTGTTCTTTTTCTCATTCTTGCATAGAGGAATGACTGGGTTAGAGACTTTAGCTTAATCTAGTAACAAGTTTTCAGAGAAAGCAAGAAAATAAAAAAACTGAATATTATAAAGATTTTTCTAGTAAACAAATGAATGCTTGGTATTTTTGTGTCTGGTTCTCATGTCTCTAGGAGACAATCTGATAAAGAGAAATGGCTTGGAGAACATGCTTTCTGAAAGCGTTCAAGTATTTTCACAGCTGAGAGAGCTATAAAGAAAAGAAAAAGCCAGAGAGCACATAGTAGAAACACAGGCTGTACCATATATATTAGCACGGATAACCCTTCTATTAGGTTATCTCATATCTATCTGTGTATGGCTGTCAGTTTGGAACATTTTTTTTCTTAGTAGGGTAAAACTTCAATATTTGAAGATATACATAGTTTTGTGTGTTATTATTAAGTTAACAGGTTTATGGAGTATTGCGGGTGGATATTTTTTTTTTGGGGGGGGGGGCTTTTAATAAAACATAAAGTTTTATAACAAGAAACAAATGTATAAAACATCAACCTGTCAGACACCATATGCATATAACACAAAAGCTGGAACTAGACATTTAACAACAAAAAACTGTTATATATAAAATATGGGAATAACAACTTTCTAAGACAGTGATGCTTTCTGTAAAGTCCTTAAATGTCAATGGTCTCACTGATAACTACAAAAAAGAAAGAGTAGTGAACTGTATTAAAAATGTTGAGTGCAAATAGTTATGCTGTAGGAGATACACTTGGAAAGAACTGAACATGTGAATTTGATACAGAAAGGTTTTCAGGATGGTTATTCAGAGTACTGGCTGGGGTAAAGGAAAAGAGGAGTACTTAATATTGATTGCAAGAAGAGCTGCAATGGTGATAGAAGAGGATAAAACAGAAAATAATGGTAGATTTGCAGTACTAAGGGGCTACTGGCAAGGGAGGAGGATTACACTGCCATGTATTTATATTCCACCAAACACTGCTATAATGGACCTTAAGAAATTTCTGGGAGAAATAATCATCTTTCAGCAAGGAATATGACTTACAGGTGGGGAATGAAATTTGATTTGCAGCAAGGAAGATGTGTCTGGGGGATGAGAAGGGAAATTTAACAAAGGAACTAGATTTTTGAAGACATTTATGAAAATATTTGGCATGGAATATGTGAATTCAGTACTAGGAGTTTGGAGTGAATTTACATATTATTCCCCAAGATATAAAAACTGGGCTAGTCTAGACAGAATTTACATTTCACAGGAAAATGTACATTTAATTGAAGGTTTTGATATGCACCCAATAATTATTTCAGATCATTTGCCAATGATAACTAAAATAAAACACAGGGTAATGAAATAAAAATGAGACACTGGTGCTTTCCCACCTATCTGTTGAAAAGAGAGGAACTTAAGAAATGGGTAGTGGAAATTGTTCAGGAGCTATTACAGAAGACAGAAATTTCTTTTGAAAATATAGTAGGGAGTGGGATAAAATTAAAGTGGAGTTTAAAAATAATGTGGAAATAAAAGAAAGAGAGATATGGTTAATAAATAACAAGAATTATTTAGAGGGATTGACAAATGTTAAAGTATTGCAAAATAGGGGGAATTCCACAGAACAAGAAGAGGAGCATCTGCAGATTGCTAAACAGAAAATAAGGGATTACCTTGATAAATGCATGACTTTTAGAAAGACTGCTGTTAAGCAACTTTTTTTGCTAATAACACTAGAGCACAAAAACGTTTAGCACAACAACTCAGGCAACAGATAGTAGAAAGGGCTGTCACCAAGCTAAGGCAGTCTATAACAAGGGTGGTAACAAGAGAGCCTATATAAGTTTTAGAAATATGTCCAAAATTCCATGAAAGTCTGTTTAAAACAGAGAAATATCGAAATAAAAAAGTACAAATGAAAATCTTTATGGAAGAATTAAATATGCCAAGGTTATAAGTAGATGAGGCTCACTTACTAACAGTTAGGACAGAAGGAGATGAGATAAAAATGGCTATGTATAACCAATATACAGGAAAGTCTCCATGAATAGATGATATTCCTATTGAAGTTTGGAACCTATGAGGGAAAAAAAACTGATAAAGATCTGGAAGGTTTTGTTTAATATTTTTTTAAGAGGAGGAGAAGTACCAGCATCCCAGAAGAAAGAAGTGATGGTTGTAATACCTAAAGAGGGTAAAGATCCATCAGATCCAGCTTCATACAGGCCCATTTCAATACTAAAATAGTATTATAAAGTGTTTATGTCTATAATGGCTAAAAGAATAGGAAAAGTGATGCCAACATTGATAGATATGGATCAGTGTGGTTTTGTGGAGGGGAGGCAAACATTTGACAGCATTAACAGAACACTGATGATCCAGAGGAAAGCAGAATGTAAGAAAATAGCACTGTTTTGGTGGGTCTTGGTGCAGAGAAAACATTTGACAGAGTAAGCTGGGACTTTATGAGCAGGACAATGGAAGCATTTGCATTCCCTGATAAAATTATAAGGTTGATTAGGAGGATATATGAGGGATTGGAGTTGAAAAGTAAAATGGGTGGGTCCTCTCTGATAATTTCTGCTTGAGTAGAGGAACCAGGCAGGGGGGTCTTTTTTCCCCTTTGTTTTTTTTTTGCATTATATTTAGAACCATTGGCAAAGCAAAGAAGGGACACAGAAATTCAAGGATATAATCGGTATGGTAGTCAAGAAAAGCTGGCTCTGTTTGCAGATGATATTATTTTATACCTGACAAAACCAGAAGGGGACATTACAGTGTTGTGGAACATTTTAAGACAGTTTTGTCCCTGAAGGAGTGACCTCAGCACAAGAGCTGTAGTAATTGGTTGTTTTGGACCATTTCTAGCTCTTTTCAAGTTCCCTGTTTAAAATCCACATCAGAGCATTTTTTTCTGGCTATACTACTCAGAGACAGCGCCACGTGGTCCTGCAGAGTGGTCCTAGCTACAGAGAACTGAGAAAAGCGACTGCTTTCCTGATTTAAGTATTCTTTCTGTTTTTTTACTTGGAATACCTTCTCTTGCTTATTTTTAACAAGCTTATACTGTTTTTTTAACTGTTTGCTGCATTATATAGTATCTGCACTTAAAATTTTACCTGGTAGAAAATTGGTTGAAAATCTGTTGTTTGTTTGTTTAATTTAACTTTTGAGGCTGCCCACTAAAGTGTGCTAGCCTGTGTAACTGATTTATCACTGCCTACTGTGTTTCTGTGTGCTTTCTATCTGAAAAACAAAAAAAAAAAATAATCCTTGTTTTTCCGCCTCTCCTTGACTAGTTTAGACCAGTTTACAGGCTCTGCTGTATTCTGGGCTGTGGTGTAGTTCCTGTGTTGTCCATTACCTTACTTGGATAGAAGGAAGTTTCTTTGCTCACCAGTGGGAGTGAGGAGCCTTGAGCAGCCTATCTGTCCCTGAAGGAGTGACCTCAGCACAAGAGCTGTAGTAATTGGTTGTTTTGGACCATTTCTAGCTCTTTTCAAGTTCCCTGTTTAAAATCTGCATTTGCGCGGCTTTGCGTGATTGTGCGCATAGCGCAGCGCCGGTTAAACAGGGTTAAACTTTTCCTGGCTCCGCCAAGTCTGCTCTTCAAATTTTCCCTTAGAAAGCTCTACTCTTAGAATAACCAGTCTACTCATTATATTATAAGCCTATCACTTGTTCTCAAAGCTTCTCTTCTAAGCAAGCACTCTCAAACTCAAGTAGCACTACATCCACCTACCACCCCAACCACTTCCCTTAAAGGCACAGCACTCTCTTATAATATTCTAGCATGTCGAGTGGTAGTTTGCTAGCATCTTCTCTTGTTCAGCTGGTTAATTTGGGAATCTTGAGACAATGCTACAATTGTCTCATGTACACAGACAACCCTCTCCTCCTAACAAACACAATTACATGTGAGAGATGCAACTATATAGCCAAACTGGAGGCTGAACTCTCTCAACTCAGGACTGCCAAGACCAGACAGGAGGAGAAGGTAACCACACACACAACAAACCCAGTCACACATAGTCCTACCCCAACTGCAAATCAAACACATAATAACACAAAAACATACTCGGAGGCTCTATTAAAAAACTTACCAAAACAACAGACGCTCCCGAAGCAGACACCCAAAAATCCACCACCTCAAAACATAACACATGCAACACATACTTCAATAAATTGGTGTGTCAATAAATCACAGCCCTTAAGGCCAAACACTATGCCTGATACACTAGTGATAGGTGACTCTATAGTCAGACACACTGATGTCCCACTTACCAGGCTGAGCAAGGAGAGGGTAACGGTAAGCTGCCTATCAGGGGCTAGGATCCACCATATAACACACGCACTCAGGTCACTCAAAAGCACTTACAAATATGACTCCGTCATTGTCCATACCGGCATGAATGACCTGAGACGTACCTCCTTGGACTACATGAAAAGAGACATAGAGGAGCTCTCTGATTATGTAGCCCAGGCTGGTATGACCCTGACCCTGAGCAGCATCTTGCCCTCACCAAGAATGATGCCACAATACAAAGACAAAATGATCAGCTTTAATAACTGGCTCAATTACTGGTGTCATTCTAGGGGGATCCAATGTCTGTCTGCTTGGGATGACATGCTGGACAAGCCATGCTGTTTCGCAAGGGATGGCTTGCACCTGTCACCACTGGGCTTACGGATATTGGATAAGGCTCTTGCCACCCCCATAGTGCCTTTTTTAGGCAAGTCTCAAAAGATGAACCCACCTCCTTAGAAAACAAAAATGGAAAAAAATTAAGGGTAATGCTGCTCAATGCCAGAAGTCTAAATCTCAAGATGCAGGCTCTCAAAGCACTCCTCAGTATGAAGAACATCGATGTCTGCGCAGTAACTGAGACCTGGTTCAAGGCTCCTGAGGACACACCAGCACTACCAGGCTTTACCTCTTATCATGCTTTTCGGCCCCAAAACCCAGGCCGAACCACAAAGGGTGGGGGAGTGTCCATATTCATCAAGGATACCCACACCTCCAGGTTAGTGGCAACTCATGAAGCATCGGAGACTATCCAGGTGCAGCTAACCATAAGCAAAACTGCTATACAACTTGTTGCATGTTACAGACCTCCCTCCCAATCTCAAGAACCCCACTCAGCATTCCTGAAGACATTGGAAGATATGAATGTCCCACCAAATACGATCATATTGGGAGACTTCAACTACCCTAACATAGACTGGGTGCACTATTCTAGCCCTAACACCCTAGCCCAAAGGTTCCTGGAATTCATAAACTCAAATGCAATGGAACAGCTAGTCACCTCTCCCACAAGGGGGGATAATATACTAGACCTGATCATCACAAACATCGGGACAAAATGCTCCACACCAGAAGTATTCCCCTCACTGGTGAGACATGACCACAAACTAATCACCCTGGATATACATTTACCACCTCCACCCCCAGCACAAAAGACTACAGTGAGAAACTTCTCAAAAGCTGACTTTACACTTCTTAAGACTGAGATGGTATCATTTAAGCCCACAGGGCCAATGGAAACCACATCCCAAAATGCTGAATCCTACACAAATGCTTTCTACGGACATCTCCAAGAATGCATGGATCGAGCAATCCCAAATAAAACCAAGACCCTCTCCACCAAAGGAAAGCGTCCTGTCTGGTGGACCCCAGCCATAAACAAATTGTATAACAAGAGAAGGAAACTACTGCACGACAGAGCAAAATCCCATAAAGGGAAGGCATCTCTGATCAGCACTAGTAGAAAGCTACGTTCTCTCATAAAAATATCCAAGGCCAACTTTGAGAGAAAAATTGCCAAGGACACTAAAGATAACCACAAGGCATTCTTTAGTTATGTTAGAAACCTGGGCGGAAACCCTCAGATATCCTCAGAGTTATTACACAACGACAAAAAATTTACCGAACCCACAGATATTGCCAACATTCTGGCAGACAGGTTCAGTGCAAATTTCTCCCCTCCCTCACCTCCAAAAGAAGAAATACTTATCCCAACTGAATGTAACCTCCCTGTCATCTCTGATGTCCAGGTGAGAACCGCCCTCAACAAAGCAAAAAACACAGCATCAATGGGACCTGATGGCATCCCCGGCTGCATGATATGTGAACTCCAAGAGGAGCTAAACCCGCATATAAAAATGCTATTTAACCTTAGCCTTACTACAGGATATGTACCTGAACACTGGCATACAGCAACAGTGGTCCCACTCCACAAGGGAGGCTCTACTACAGACCCTGGGAACTACCGCCCCATAAGCTTAACCAGCCTGGTCTGCAAAGCTATGGAAAGAATTATTATGGAACTCATAAACAACGACATTGGGGACCTACAGACACTTGATCCCACCCAGTTAGGCTTTGTAAAGGGCAGATCCCACCTTTTGAACCTGGTTGACTTTTTCGAAACAGTCACTAGAGCCATTGATGAGGGCAAGGCAGTCCATACAGCTTACCTGGACTTGGCTAAAGCCTTCGACACAATACCCCACTCAGGCATCATAGACAAGCTAAACAGCTTAAATGTAAATCCATATGTCACAAGATGGGTTGCAAACTGGCTAAAGAACAGAACCCATAAAGTCAAAATTGCGGGAGCCATGTCAGACTCAAAGCCAGTCACAAGTGGTGTCCCACAGGGCTCTGTCCTGGGACCCCTCTTGTTTGGCATTTACTTCTCAGATGTGAAAGCAAACACGGGAGGGTTGTGGCTGACAAAGTTCGCAGATGACTGCAAACTAGGTGCCATAGTCGATTCACCAGCTGGCACATACATCCTACAGAAAGGCCTCACCGAAACGGACAACTGGTACCAGAATCATGGCCTTAAACTGAAAGCCAAGAAATGTATAGTCATCCCCTTTGGGAAGAACAAAGTACCCACAAACTATCACATAGACAGTAACCCACTGGGTATGGAAAAAGTAATCAGAGACCTGGGGACCCAAGTTGATAGTGACCTCTCATTTGACACCCACGTTGCCAAAGTGGTTAGAAAGACTTTCTACCTTGCCCACCTTATCATGAAGGGGTTCACATCCAGATCAAAGGAGGTCATCGTACCCCTATACTCCTCCCTTATCAGGCCCATGATCGAGTACAATGCCCCATTTGGTATGTACCTTACCCGGCACTTACAACAGCTGGACAGACCCCGGAAATACCTCACCAAAAGGATCAAGGGTCTCCAACATATGTCATATGCTACCAGGCTAAAGAAACTCCAGCTCTATTCAGTAGCATACCGCCTGCTCAGAGGCGATCTGTGCCTGACGTACAAGGCCATGTCCAACCAGGAATTGATGGACATGTTCCTCCTCAAAAAAATCCAAATCCATTAGAACCATGAGTGCCAAAGATTTAAACCTCAGTACAAATATGAATAGAACATGCTGGAGGGACAGATTCATAACTCAGAGGCCTCCCATACTCTGGAACAGAATCCCAGTTCTTATTAGGCAGAGCCCCTCACTGACTCTCTTCAAGAGAAATCTTGACGAGTGGATGGGAGATCGTAGGTTTACCCCGGGGGTCACCCCTGTGTCGCTACTTGACAGAGGCACAGTAAACTAATTTTAATAAGTAAGGGGGTCTTCAATGTGTCACTACTAGACAAAGGCACAGTATTCTAAATGTATTCTGTATACCTTAGTACCACTACATGAGGTGGCGAAAGCCACATCTCTAGTGCTAGGCTTACAAATGCCCCAGGGCAGATAGCCTAGTACTAAACTATGAAACTATGAATATTAATGAAGCTAAAACGAATGGAATAGTGGTAAATTATGTACCCACATATGAATTGGTTTAACAATATCCATATTTATGAGGACATGATAAAATGAAGTATTTAGGAGTATGGATTATAAATTATTCTGATATGGCAGCTAAGGATATTTGGGAAGAGACTAAACAAAATATAATACAAAACTGAAAAAATGGAAGCTCTGTTGTATGGATATGGATGGTAAGATACAAACAGTTAAAATGTTTTTAGTCCCTTTAATCTTATACACAGGTCAGTCATATTTATATCAACCAGAGGAGGAGTTGTGGATGGCAACTAATAAAGAGCTGAAGGATTTTATCTGAGAGGGGAAGAGACAAGAGTCAAGAGGGGTAAGTGGAATCTTCCAATAGAACAAGGCGGATTGGATTACCTGATTTGAAGGAGTATTGCAGAAAATAAAATCGTTAAGGCTCCTATACATAGGACAAGAAATAACCTATAATTCAAAGTGGGAAGGGATGATGATGAAATAGGGTGAATGCTCAAGAAAAATAGTAGAGACTGGGATTTTGGATGCAGACCTTTAAGCAGAATAAGAATAATCATACAGAATATTATATTCATAAAGTAGCAGAAAGTATTTGAAGAACTAATTCAACATCGTAATGGAGAAAGGAGATTCTGCTAATAGGGATGACTGAAATTAGGGATACAGACAATAGGCAAGAGGGGGCTGGAATTTACTGGAGAAAACTGGAAAAGAAACTAAGGTATTAGGAGAAAATAACTAGAGAGGAAAATGTAATAGAATAGGAAGATGCCAAGAATGTATTTGGACTGCAGATTAGAGATTGCCTTCCCAATCAAAGACTGATATCAGAGTATAGGCAAATTGAAAGAAATAGAGGTTCCTAAATGAAGGACCAGCACTGGTAGAGTTTTTAGTAAAATCTAGAACAGAAACTGATGTTAAAAAAGGAATAATTAGTAGAACATTTAAAATATCGTATGATAACTATACAAATCAATCAGAGGAGGTTAGAAAGGATTAGGAAGAGAGGCTGGATAGAAATTCACAAAGAAATAATGGGAGGATATGTGTATATCTCCCAAATATGTAACAAAGTCTAGAAGATTTAGGATCTTTGCTTGGAAGTGTTTACATAGGTATTTTTATACCCCAAGTGGACTCCAAAAATGTTTTCCTCAGGTAGGCAGCAAATGTTGGAGGTGTGATGGGGAAGAAAGAGGTAACTGGGAACATATTATCTGGGAGTGTAATTAGCTGGCAGACTTTAAAGATTTCCTGCAGACTGCTCTGTTAGAGATACTGGGTGAGCAAATTAATGTAACTAAGGAAATGATTTTCTGAGCTATGATACAGAATCGGAATTGACTAGACATAGTAAGGCTTTGCTGAGTCTAATTATGGTGACTGCCAAAAAAGCAATTACTAGAAAATGGAAATCAAAGTCTAAACCAAATTTACTAGAAGTAGAAAGTATAGTAACACAAGTAAAACAACTGAAATTGGGATCTTTAGAAAAGGGTAGTAAAAATTACATAGGAAAAAATGGGAATTGTGGGAACAATACAGGCAGAGGAGGAATGAAGGCAGGATTTGAATGAGCACTGTAATGTTTGGCTGACAATGACTGGGTAGATTATAAGTGATGTATAAAATTTGCAACTACAATTGTGTCAATGTGGTCTGTAATGTATAATATTTGCAACTAGAATTGGGTGAATATGGTTTGTTTTCATTTATGTATGTGTAAAATTGCATGTCATATGTGATAATTTGATAAAGCTGTTTCTTGTTTAAAAAATGTACTATCCCGTATCCTGATGGATATGTACCAAGTTAGTTATAGATGCAATAAGGACTTTGCTCAGTTCTTTAGTTCATTAAGTTGGCATGCAACCCTAGTTCAGCTATAATTATTTAACATGATTTACATGGTTGCTGTTCACAGGGCAGATGTAATTTTTGTAAGCATATTTTTCACACTGATAGTTGTTCCACTAAGTATTGTAGTTTATTTAGGATAATAAGAGTTATTACGTATGATGCTTGTTGGATGATTTAGCTTGCTGTATGCATGTGTACAGCTTTTTATATTGCTCAAACTGCTTCTGCACACTGGAGTGACATCTGATGAAAAAAGTCATGTAGTACAGTTTTCAAACATTTTTCTGTTAATCCAATGACATAGTTTATATTTATCTGTACACAGTGGGTGATACCGTGGTGCCATATGCCAGGTGAGTTTTTCTGTAGCCTTTTGGGTAGGAAGAAACAATGTAGGAACACTCTGATTGGAGTTTTGTTTTATCCAGGGCTTAATGGACATTTGTGAGGGGATTCATCTTGGCTTGCTGTATGGAGGTGCAGGTATATATTCTCTAGTTTAATGTTCATTTCCTTACATTGATGTTGAGCATTTGATTGATATGTAATACCATTAAGTCCCTTTCTTATATGTGGCTGCTGCCATGGACAGGCCAACATTCTAATTACTTTGGAGAGCTTGTAAAGAAGTAATTCAGTTTTATATTTTTTCTATGTTTGTCTGTTTGACATTTATAAACTATTAATGAATATATGTCTGACTTTGAATGTTCATAGAATCATCTATATTTATATTATTTTGTTTGCATTTTATTTTTAGGTATGGGTTTGTTTTGGATTTGCCAATAATACTCTGTGATGTCATTAATTTTATGATGTTTTGAATATATAATGCCCATTTGTTATGGCAAGCAAGTAGCAGTGATGAAGCTATGTGTAACAGCATCGATATGTGCTGATTAAATTGTTTAACTTTCAGCCATTTTCCAAATGCTGTGCCATTTCTGTGGCTTGTGTTGTTTTACATTTGCACCAGATGCACAGTTTGGTGGTATAAACCCAAAAGAAGACAGCATCACATAGTCCAAAGTTAACAGCTTTTACTGTGGATGCACCAGTTGGAAAACAGCTGTTTTCTAGCTGGTGCATCCATTTATCCACAAACCTCTTTTTTCCAATGTTTTCATATTTAGTTGGGGTGTCATAGCAGTCCTGATCATCAACTAGAGCCTATGTTTACAATGCAGGGTGGTTAACCCTGCCATGGTTGTTCTTCTATATTACATACACACACACACACACACACACACACACACACACACACACACACACACACACACACACACACACACACACACACACACACGTATGCACGTCTATGGACAATTTAGAGTATCCAGTCCACCTGCCCTGTTGCATCTCTTTGGAAAGTGTGAGGAAAACACAGCACTTGGAGAAAACCTTTACAAACACAGGAAAGACATTCAGACTCTGCACAAAAGGCAAATTCCAAAACATGAATAAGACCAGCAGCTGTAGCACTAAAGTTACTTTATTCAAATGTAGTATAAACTACATATAGAAAAAAACGAGTATAGATCAGACCGGTTTCGGCAAAAAATGACAATGCCTTAGGCATTAGGCATTGTCATTTTTTGCCGAAACCAGTCTGATCTATACTTGTTTTTTTCTATATGTAGTTTATACTACATTTGAATAAAGTAACTTTGGTGCTACAGCTGCTGGTCTTATTTGTGTTTTGGAATTTGTCTGTTTTGAGTCCTTGCAGCCGCCATACCTGCAGAGGGTTTTGTTTCTTCTGGTTTCCTTTGCACAAAAGCCACTCTAGCCAAGAATCAAAGCAGAGAACCTTTTGCTGTGAGGTGACAAAGCTACCCATGACGACACTGTGCCAGGTCAGCCTGCCATAAAGCCTGTTAACGTTGGCCTGTATGGTCCTGTCTTCCTTTGTTTTTATTTATTTATTTTGCTTTACTATATAGCTATATGTATGTGTGTATGTGTCTATGTACATATAATTTATATATATATATATATATATATATATATATATATATATATATATATGTTGTAAATTTAGAAGTGGAACATATGAGCAACATGTAAGTAGGCTGAAGGCTGTCATAAATAGGCAGTGTTTATGTCCAGGGAGATTGCCACTACATAACACTGACCTACCATGGTCTTTTAGGTAGTAGGGTGAATAATCTGGCCTGTCTGTCCACCTGTAGAGCACTTAATTATGAGGACTGCCACTGGCCACTTAGGTCTTTCTAGGTAGGTTGATATCATTGAGGACAATGTCTTCTTAGATGATAAGCTCTGGGTAGATTTCAGTGTTTCTGGAGAGACCCTTTCTTGTTCCTGATGTGAGTTTCCAGCTTTTAGATAATTCTGCCTTGTTTCAGGTACTTGACCTGTTATGTCCGAGAAGGACTCATGCCATGCCCTTCAAGACTGACTATCACCTGCCTTGGAAAGATGCTATCACGATTCATCAGATCATCTTTTTTTCCTTTTGAATAATGTTTGCTTCTGTCTTTGCTAAATAAGGTTTTGGACAGCCTATTTTGAAGAAGCCACCCCTCAAGCTTTTCAGTCTTGATATTTACCAGAACATCTGGAACTGTCAAATTATTGTGAAGTTTTGCCTAATCATAGCTTGATTCAGTTATATGGGAGTATCACGTCTGTGACCTATTGCATTTTGGATTCTGCACTAGATAAGGTACTGAGGTATTCCGTTTTGGGTAATGAATACTCCCCTAACGATGAGTGATTAACACTGCTCTTCTGTTTTCCTTCTTGATCTGTTTGCTGTACTTGATGTGTTAGAATATGACCTGCTTTTGAACTTGTTATGGACCCCTGTGGTACTTTAGTTACTGCTCCGGAGTGTTCTATATTGGTTTGCCTTTTCAGAATGTAACAAACCAGTAGTATCGGGAGTTAATATCTGTTTCAGTCTTTCTGTTACATGCATACATACATACAAATATTTGAAGCACAAGGATTAATGCCCTTCTAGCTTGTCAATATACCAAAACAGTGTTCCCATAATACCTGTCCAGGCTGATCTTAAAAATATCTAAACTAGGACTTGCTTTAATGTCATTTGGTAGCCTTCCATGCATCAGCTGCTCTCTCAGAGAACCAATTAGTACACTTCTCATTCCTATAGAACCTTCTACATGGGTCGTCTGATGATTTTCTACTACTTTTTGATAACCCCAAACATTCCCACAGGAGGTTGTCTCTAAATGGCCTCTATACCAGAATTAGACCTCATCTTAAATATATGTAAGAGACATTAATCAAGTTCAGATATTATAGTCTTTCATAATAACTTAAAATTTCACATCCTTAGTATAATTCAGCTGTACTTTTTCCAGTTTACTCATGCTTGTCTTCTTATAAGGCTTCCATTTAGTTATTCCATACTCAAGTTTGGGTCTAATGGAACTAACAAACAATGACTTCATCATTCCTGATTTCCTAGACTTTACAGCCTATAGTTCTATAACAATCATTACTCAATTGCTTGATATGATTATAAAAACTCAAAGCAGGATCTACCCATATATCCAGGTCCTTAAATGAATCTACAGTTTCAGTCACTGTATGCTGTATTAAATAGTCACCTTTCAATTTATGTCTCTCAAATTCCATATGCTTAGTTTTTGATGTACTGTATTTATCAGCATATAATTATTCTGTCCCAAATGGTCAAGTTAGTCAAGTTATTTTTCAGACATGCCCTATCTGTAGCCCCTGTAATCAGTTTACCCCAATTTCAGATCATCTGCATAAAGACTGTAGAAAACCACAGATGAAAAAGATAAGTTTGAAAGATACAATCTAAACAAGTAAGGGCCTAGGACAGAGCCCTGTGGGACACTCTGGCTGTAACCAAGAATTTCAGCAGTTCAGTTGCTGTATGACACTTGCTATGTCCTATCCATATGCTATGCAGCTATCCATCTTATTAAGAGTAAATCAATACCTAGTTGTTCTAATTTATTGATCATTGTTTTGTGTATGACTCTGTCAAATGCTGAAGTTAAATATATATAAATGACATCACAGCACAATTTGTCATTCATAGCTGTTGTTAAATTGTTATAGAACATCATGTTACATGTGGTAATAGATGCATGCTGATATATGGTTTCAAGTCCCAACCTATCCATTTCTGGCAATAACTTATCCAATATTACCTTCTCCATTGTTTTTCCAGAACATGAAAGTAGACTTAAGTTCTTGCTGAAGTGTTCTCAGGATATTTTTAATAATTCTGTCTCCTCCCTGTGCTTTGTTTGGTAGTTCTTTTTTCCAATATAATCTAATTTGACTGCAGTATCTGAGGTTACCTGGATGTCACTAGGACAACTTATCACCCCCTTTGTGGAGCCAAACTGTTTTTCAAGAAATGTTGTAAATATATATATATATACATATATATATATATATACACATATATATATATATATATATATATATATATACATATATATATATATATATATGTATAATTTGTTGTGTTTGACAATAAACTTTAGCATCTATCAATGTATCAATTTGTATGTCTTTACTCCTTCTGCATGTTATGTATCTATAAAATGGTTTCCTATTATGCTCAATATCTTTATATGTGTTCTTCAAATTTTTCTTAATCTTGTCTCACACTATGATTAATTTGTTTGCCCAGCTTGTTTATTTCAGTTTTCAAAGTTGTAGTTCAACCTTTTTTCCATTTCCTATATTTTTTGTCTCTCACCTTAATCAGGTATTTTATTCTTATGGAAATATACCCCCTGATGTTGCATGCCTAGATCCTGATGTTAAACATGTTTTGATTGTTTTGTACTCAATTTCTCTTTCAAAACATTTCACATTCCTGCAGCTTTTCCACTGAACACATCACTCCAATTAGTTTTACATAATGACTGTTATGCTTCCATTTAATTTATAATTAATCTTCTGTGCATTTGTTTAGATTTTAGTTTTGCACAATTATCTAGCAACAAATTAATGATCACTGCACAGCAACGGTGGTAAAACCTGACATAAAATAACAGTGATTTCATTAGAAAAGCAAACAATGTCTAGTATGTTCTGTTCTCTCATATTTTTTTTTTTTACAATCTGAAACAATTGTTGTTCTGCACATATTTTGTGAATAATTTCCTTGCTAATGTTGTTGAATCAATATTATTCAAGTCCCCAGACACTATTACTCTTCCCTCCTGTGTTTCATGCAAGAAATGTAAGAATTCCTCTAGGTCATCTGCACTTGACATGGATGGTCTGTACACTCCAACAACTGTTACATGTTCCAGGTTTGTCTTTATTGTCACAGGTACACAGTCTATAGTATTAGTGTTATCACTGAACATGTAATAATCATAGGTGTCATAGCTATCTTTAATCGCTATCATAACACCTCCACCTGATTTTTAATAGAATGCCTGTTACAGTAAAAACATTTATACCCTGACAGAACTGGTTTCCAGTCATTGTTCTTTAACCGTGTTTCACAAACAATAACAACATCAGTATTGTGCAAATGTAGCAAGTTTTCCTGTAAAACACTTTACTATTAATGCTCCTAGCATTAACAACCATCAGAGATGTAGCAAATGTTGCTATCTGTGAACTGTCAAATTTTCAACTTGGTAAAAATCCTGCTTTGCGTTTGTCAAATATTACAAAATATCTGCTGAAAAATTCTCTTCCCTGTTCCTGACAAATGCATACTATCCTGTCTGAACACGTGCTCAAAATTAGATTGAGATGCTCTACACATTTCTATGTTTTAAAACAGGATATTTTGTCATGTAGGCGTTTACCCCCCAAATCTTTTCATTCACAGTGACCTGACCCCCATTTCTATATGTGATTTGTGAGGAATGCATCCTAACACCAGTATAAGCCATATTATCTAAGAGGGCTGTGAGTTCCCTGCTAACAGTCAGAGAGTCCTTGTAGGTGAGATCATTTGTACCAACATGAATGATCACTTCCTTACATGAAGGCGTTCTAAGGCTTGTCTCATGTCCTCTATTTTTGCTCCTGGCAAGCACAACACTACTCAATATTCATTATCTTCTCTACAAATGTATCAGTTCCTCTAATAATTGAATCTGCAATTACAAGAATATCTTTTCTGACTAGATCTGAAGACTCTCCAACTTCTAATTCAGTAATATTTGCGCTATCGATTGTTACAAAGGAATGATCTTCATCCCCATTAGTCTTATTAATCCCACTGTTTTCATTGTGTATTACATTTGCAAGCATGCAGCTCTCATACTGGCTTTGTAAATCCACAGCTTGAGCCATGTTGTCCACGTCTGTTTTTCTCATCTTTTTCTTACAATAATGCTCGTCACGCTTTTCATGTTCAGGTTTGATTTTCTTCCTTTTCACCTGCCCCTTGCCTCTTTTTTCAACCTTCTCTTTTGGAAAAATGCTGCCTTTCTATGTAGCCTGAAGGTTTTCTGATAGACAAATGTTATAATTTCCGGTAATCTGTGTGTTGCATAACAAAGCAGTATCCTTTTAGTACATATTCTCTTTACTCTACAATCAGTTTCTTTTTCATCCTTGTTATTTGTTGTCAGCTTCTTCCTTTTTTTGTTTCCTTCAAAACACTCTGAATTCTTGGATCGCTGAATCCTTGCATCCAGAATTCCAAGGTTGTCAGGGGCATTGTCTTATTTCATAGGGGTTGAGTGATCTTTACAGACAATAGACACATCATTTCCTAAATGTGTTCTATTTGCTCTTTGCCTCACATTCTTTATCTCACCAGTCCAGTCATTAATATATGTCACAACAGTTCTCCAAGCCGTGCCAATTGCACAAGTGCAATCGTCATCGGTAAGTCTAGATTTACTACTAATAATGGTAAGAAAATCATCCAACTTGTGACATGAGGAACAGAGATCACCAGTTTTTTTCAGGTATTACCTTTAAATATACATTATCATTTATTATACTGTACAATATATTTGTGCTTTAGCAAATCAGTAATGGCATACTCATTTAAGGAATCCATATTCAGGTTCAAATGAATAAAAAATTATAAACAAAAATTAAAATCAGTTACCACAGAATTCAAAGAGAATTTAAATCAACTTCTATGCGAAAAAAACAAACAAAAAAAAAAAAAAAAATATATATATATATATATATATATATATATATATATATATATATATATATATATACATATATCCTACTAAATACTCAAGTAAGTACAGTAAAGTTGTTGCTCTGACTGTACAAGTTCTGAAAGTCAGACAAAAGCTGGAATGTGTTTACGTTGAGAGCGAATGCACGCAGTAGCTTCTGCTTACTATCACTTGCTGTTGCACTTCTTTTAAACAGTAAAGATCAGTAAATCACAAACCAAGACAGGAATGTCTTAATAACTTCTGTATTGCCCTCTCTGCAGTCTGTGTGACTTAATAGATGACTAGGTATCTTAGGGTGCCTAGAGTTTCCTTGTCTAAAACCTCTCCCTTTCTAACAATAAGTAATGAAAGTTAAAGGTAAAACAGTAAAATATAAATCAGAGTAAATCTTTTTGTCTACAAGCTGTCCCTTCCTTCCTATAAACTGTGAAAAACAGTGGCAAGAAATAAAATAACACTTTCAAATAAACCTTTTCTTACCAGGCAACCCCACACTAAATCACAAACCAAGATAGGATTATTTAGATAAGATCTGGATTGTCCTCTCTGCAGTCCATGTGACTTTATAGCTGACTAGGTCCCTTGGGCTGCCTAGAATTTGCCTGTCTAAAATGTATCCCTTTCTAACAACAGACAGCGAAAATTAAAATATAAATCAAAATAAATCTTCTTGTCTGCAAGCAATCCCTCCCTTCCTTCCTATAAACAGTGTAGTTTAAAGACTAGTCTTACAAATGGCTATTCTGGATCCTCTGTTGCTCTCTTTACATATACTTTTATGGGAAGAACACATTAGGAGAGAGGATTTTGCTATAGCCATTGTGTTGGTTCATCAAATACTGAAAGCATAATATACTTGTCTCCTGGACTACAGTCTAACTTTGCCCTGACTTAAAATACTATGCCATCGATTTGAAAGAATACATAACTAAAATCTCTGCAAAAGTCTCTAAAACCCAAACTTTGTCAGAGTTTTGCTCAACTTCCATACTAACATTACTAGCACAACCTTCAATAAGATGTCTACCAGCTCTCCGACTATATTAAATCTTCCCTATTCTTTAGGCACCAATACAGTGTTTGGTCTGGATGAAACATCACCGCTGTACTGTGACCCCTTACTAATGCCAGTGTGCTCAGTAGGGTAAATGGCAATGCCACAAATTCTGTCTTCATGGACATGTCAGAAATCTTTGATCAAGTAGACCACCCCCTACTGCTGGAATGCAATGGCAGCAACTGGAATAAACCAAATTACATGCCACTGTTTTAACAATTATCTCTTAAATAAGTACTTTGGAATTAAAATCAGATGCACTACTTCCCAGCATACTTTCCTTACCAAATAATGCCCCCAGGTTTAATTCTTGCACCCCTCCCATTCACTATCTTCATTAGCAAACTAGCTGTTTACTTCATTGTTGTCTTATATGCAGATGGCATAGTCATCTACAGATCTGGTTCCTCTCACTCCAACGATGAAAAACATCTTGAAACATAGTTAGTTGCAGCCTGGTTGAGGTACATGAAACATGTTATAAATACAAAAAGCCAGGATCTTTGGTACTAAACAAAGCTACGTTCAGTTCTCACTAACTGGCACACAGATGATAACCACAGCTAACTTACTCCTTACTTCAAATATCTAGGTCTGTGGCTAGATTAAAGTCAAACTTTCTCCTCTTTTATCAACCACATGTAAATAACTAAAACTAAAATCCATCTGTCGCTAATCTGAGCATGCAAAACCTTACCTCCCTTCAAGCTACATGAAATAAAATTTGCAGCTTTATTACCCCCACCCCACCCACTTTATTACAAAAGCCAAATTACTGTCAGTCCAACAGAGAGCTGCTTTCTGCTTGGTTCTCTCTGCTACAAACTCTTAACTTGAATAGTTCACATTGCTGGTAGGTGACTGTTGTAATACACAAACTAACTACAAACTCTAGATCCTTTCTAATGATGCCCAGCTTTTTCACCCCTTGCATAATCTCAGCTGCAGTGATCACAGCTTTTCAACTTCAGGGTGAAACTTTGCTAGTCACATCCTTCCTTTTTTATTAATATTTGATAAAAGCAGATTACTTCTTGGGTTTTCATAAAATATTCATTGCATATCTACTTGACACAGCTCACTGAAACCACTTTTTTAATAATGCAGTCATGTAACAATTTACTTTCCAGAATAAGTCATTTACTAAATCAGTGCATACCTGTTAATGCATTCATGTAACAATTTACTTTCCAGAATAAGTCCTTTACAAAATCAGTGCATACCTGTTAATGCACTCATGTAACAATTTACTTTCCAGAATAAGCTCTTTACTAAATCAGTGCATACCTGTTAATGCAGTCATGTAACAATTTACTTTCCAGATTAAGTCCTTTACTAAATCAGTGCATACCTGTTAATGCACTCATGTAACAATTTACTTTCCAGAATAAGCTCTTTACTAAATCAATGCATACCTGTTAATGCAGTCATGTAACAATTTACTTTCCAGAATAAGTCATTTACTAAATCAGTGCATACCTGTTAATGCAGTCATGTAACAATTTACTTTCCAGAATAAGTCATTTACTAAATCAGTGCATACCTGTTAATGCAGTCATGTAACACTTTACTTTCCAGAATAAGTCATTTACTAAATCAGTGCATACCTGTTAATGCAGTCATGTAACAATTTACTTTCCAGAATAAGTCCTTTACTAAATCAGTGCATACCTGTTAATGCAGTCATGTAACAATTTACTTTCCAGAATAAGTCCTTTACTAAATCAGAGCATACATGTTGACTCTTCTGTCATTATCATCTACTCTCAATGAATATGTAGTACATGGAACTCACTAACTGTATTTTGAAATTAAAAAAAAGCTACCATGCACTGCTCTTCTGCAAGACTCAATCATAACAGCTTTCAAAGATGCATAAAAGCTTTTATAGTGCCTCCATCCATCTATCCATCCATCCATCCACAATGCCTTTTTCCCATTTTTTGAACATGGGGTCAGGGTGCATGGAGTACTGCACTTACACTCTGAAATTTGGAAAAAGATAGACTTATTAAATGCATCCCTAACATGAGCCTTGATCTTAACAGCACTTAGGGGTGCTTAACAAAAGCTTGTTAAGGACTCCCAAGTGCTATTAAGATTGTGTCCAGCACTGGGGACTTAAAGCGGACAATGCTGGATGGCAAAGAACAGTGACAGAATGTAAAACAGCTATTAAAAGCTGTTAGAACTTTACTCTGTCACACTTACATAGAGAATGTATGGCATACTAAAGTGCATAACAGTTTTTAAAGCCATTAGTTCTATAGAGGAGCACTTCATTTCCTGCCTGCTGTCCATATTTCTCTGCTGCCCCAGATTTTGCAGAATGCCTCTGATTTTGCATCATATTGTTACCATGTTCCTTATAAAATTTTTAAATTTCTGGTAAATCACTGAGAATTACACTTTGTCAATCAAGCCAGACTTTACAGTTAAATACATATTGCTCTGAAAATCCATGTTATAGCAAAATCTGTTCTATTAAATTTTTAAGTGAATTAGAGTGATATTAAAAACACTGTCATTGATTTTGATCTTTTATCCCCTCCCAATTATTTTTTGGATCTGCCCAGAATTCTTAAGCAAAGAAGTTGAGAGGTGTACTGCTGTCTGTTTGACACACTAGATGCTTTACTGGCTTTCAAAGCTGGTAGAACACTTTGTGTGTCTAAACTTTCTCTTTCGTTTTTTCTCTTTGTAACCCATAGTACATGGATAAAATAAAGCACCATGCAATACAAAGAATTATAACTGGATCTCTGATTATAATCCACTTTTATGTATTCTCAATGTTGATGCCAAGACTCACCTCTTGAGGTGAATTTCTTGGCAGTCCTTATCTCAGACACATAATAAACTGGTTATGATCACAGACCCAGTCATAATCATGTATGTTATATACCTACCAAAGTTGTTACAACTGAGTCTGTCACTGCAGTACACACTGCAACCTCCACAGAACATTGTCAACAGTGATATGACAGCTTTAAAAGCTGTAACACACTCGTTGCCGCCACTCAACTAACAAATGTGGCAGGATGAAGTGTCTAATAGCTTTTAAAGCTGTTGCCTGTGCATCAGTGCTAATTGTGTTACAGTTTTTAGCTGTGATTAGAGACTTGATCAAAACCCTTAATATTGTAAATAGTGTGCATAACAAATATCACTCATCTCCTTTTCCATGTTTCTTTACTTTTCAATTATTTCCTGTTTTACAATATAACTTGAAATTCTTAATACTGTATATCTAATGCAATCACTGTTACTCCCCTAGCTGTTATTTTACTCTCTATTTATATATTTGTGTCAGTAACTTTGCTGTACTTTGCTCTTTTGAGTGTACTCCTGGGCCGAGACTAAAATAGGTACATATTGGCAGTGCTGTCCTCTAATTAACAAATTAAAGTAAATAAAGCAGACTGTAAATAACCTTACCTTTAATTCCTTTAGGATAAAATATCTACAAGAAACAACCTTTGTAAAAACTTGCAATACATCCCAACTGCATTAGTAGTAATCATGTAAGATGCAACATCTCAAAGATATTGTGGCCGTAGCTTTTCACACCACTTTAAGAAATTCCCAATGTCCTGCTTTAAAACTCACCATTTTAATGGGATTGATAATGGATATGGTGAAAAATCTTAGATAGTCTTGGATGACCCACTGACACATGTTCCAGATGTCATTTGTTCTCAAGTTGTCATGTTCAACTTATGGACCAGATGTTTTCTGTTGTCGGGTCATCATGGTTCACTTATGGAACACTGCGGCATCATCTCCATCCTCAGGATCCTTCCTTGGTTGTCTATGACCTGGTCTCTTCCCATCTGTGCTGAGGGCTCGCTAGCACTTAACCTAGATGTGTGCACTTCATCTCCATCCTCGGGATCCTTCCTTGGTTGTGTATGACCTGGTCTCTTCCCATCTGTGCTAAGGGCTCACTAGCACTGAACCCAGCCGTCTACACTTCATTTTCAATTCAGACAGCTTGGCTATTTAGTACACCTTTATTCAACTTGAGTTCTACAAACCTTGCAGTGGCTACCAGTTTGGTCTTGTATGTCCTTTAAAGTTTTAGTGGTGGTAGAATTAGCAGCACACAGTGTAGGTTCTTCCTTATCTGAAGGAGCTTGTGAACAGTTAAGTTCATGCTACACCTGTTTCTTCCTTATTATGTGAGTTTGTTGGAGCTTCACAGAGTGAGTTTCAATACAAAGCACCACTGCTCTGGAACCTTCTTCTCAGTGAGTGAGAGAGTCGATGTATGATATAAAGATATCTTTGAAGACTCACTAATTTGCACTAGTTTATGCTTTCTATTTAATATGCATTTTACCATTTTCATATAGCATTTAATCTGAATGCAGCACAGAGACTATCTGTGTGTTTTATGTATTTTATTTTATAATGGTGTTTTGTAATAAACACCTTAACAAACCTGAACTTGTGAAATGCCTTACCACCTCTACTGTGCACATACAGTCATGTAAATAGATGTAAAAGGAGCTGCATAATTTCTCATACCCTTCCAGGAAATAAACCATGATAAAGAAATAAATGTCAGAATGAAATTATTAAAATAAAGCAATCATTGCAATGAACATTGCTTGGATTGTAACCTTTCATGTCACTTGCTCAAATGACATCTGCTATACAGAACACAAATTACAAAGTACAGTTTAACACACACACAGAAGTGTAAGACCAGTGAACAGAAGTAAAAATAAGAAATTTGATAATAACATCACAACAGTATCTCCAGGATTATAATACTATTTTTAGTTAACTATGAGGAATACCATAGCACCTGGTACTACCGCATATCACATTACACTCACAGATGTACTGTTTGAGTTAATGAACTATGACAAATATCGTGGCACCTGGTTCTACCTCACGTCGTGTTACACTCACAGATGTTAGTGAATTTGAAATGTTTACCCCCTAAGGATAGGGGTATCACTTAAATATGTTCTTCTTATTTCTATTAGTATGATCTGCTTCTAAGAAATCTGGAATCTGGATTACATTTTGATTGCAGTTTTGGAATCATGATCTCTGGAATTTGAAGAACAACATATACAACCTCAATCACTCCAACATGTCACCTTTCACTGTAAATATGAAAGCAAAATGTGTTTCTGTGTTTATTGTACCTTAACTGCAAAGGCATTAAAACTGAAAGGACTTACAATCTGCCAAACCACCTTCATCAAGCATAACTCACTAAAAGTACAAACACTGTAAACATTTCATTTTTTTTTTTTTTTTTTTGTGAGTGCAGATGATTGGGCAAATAGCCCACCTTCTTGCACCCATTTTCTCTATTCATTCCTCTAGCAGGGCACGGCAAGTATCCTGAGGCCAATTCATTCCCCCCTGGAGGTGAGTGTCGGGTCTATATTAAAAAGACGAACGTTTACTTACCCGAACGCCTAAACGTCAACCCGTCTTCATTGAACTGCAGAAACATCGATTGTCCAGAAGAGTGAAGGCGGAAATGTCAAATCGTCATGGTTGGCCTTCTGTGGTATAGCACCGTAAGGTAAGTGTGCGATAGTTACGGACCTTAGAGTTAGGGTGCAGGTTAAGGTAAGTGCATAGATGGTAATGTATGTTAGATTTAGTGTAGGGCTTTGTTAAGTGTATGTGTGTGGATTATTTAGTTTGTTTGCATTTAGCTTTTTAAGGTAAGTGTGCGATGGTTACGACCTTAGGGTTAGGGTGCGGGTTAAGTTAAGTGTATACATGGTGGTATATGTAAGATTTAGTGTAGGGTTAGAAGTAGGGTTTAGTTTAGGGTTAGAAACAGGGTTTTGGTTAGTGTATGTATGCGGTTTATTTAGTTTGTTTGTGTAGGTAGTATGTAGCGGGAAGTGGGGTGGGACAAGTATGACAGTTCGACTTTTTGAATTTCACGGTTTAGGGCATTTGGTGTATATGCGGTTTGATGAAGATGGGTCAACGTTTAGGTATTCGATTAAGTAAACATTCATCTTTATAATATAGACCCGTGAGTGTCAGTAGTTGGGGAGCAGGCAGTCTGCAGATACTTGGACTGTTCTATCCCCAAACCCATCTGCAGCTGGCATGCTCTGAAATCACCGCTCATGGGCAGTCCATGCCATCTTCCAGCCATGTCTAACCTCCTGGCCAGGTGGCTCACCATTATGCAGTGTAGGCATGCTAGGCTCCTTGCTATGGGTGATACACCAGTGCTCCTATAGAGGTGTCTCTTTCCTCTTAGTGGGTGAGCTGACAGTCGGCTGCTTACTTCCATCCCCATTCATCCTTCCACTGCCCATGCTGCTGCTGGTTGAACATGGCTCATCTGGGTAAATTTTCTATTTGATACTTTAACAGAAAGTCATTGATATGAATTTTTCCTTAACATTCATAAACAGAACCTAGAAAATAAAGGTGGGCAATGCTGCCTACTCCAAAAGATCTAAAACTAGCAGTGCACCCCAGGGCTCAGTCTTTGGGCCACTCCTCTTTGGCATTTACTTCCCAGAAGTCAAAACTACTGTTAAGGATTTATAGCTGACCACGTTTGCAGATGACTTTAAACTCACTGCCATCATAACCTCCCCAGAGGACACCAAGACCCCCAAAGAGTGCCTTTCTCAAAGCAATAGCTGAAGTCAAAACCAAGAACTAAAAGTAAATGCCAAGAAATGTATAACGTACATTTTGGTAAGTCTTATTTCCAACTGTAACTATCATATTGACAAGTCACCCATGAAAATTGATCTGGTAGCCATAGATTTGGAAGCCTGGGTTGACAACCAGTGCAAACTTCACCCCCCTCTCCCCCCCAAAAGGAGAGATAACTATCCCAGCAGAGGAGGGATAGATTTGTCACCCAGAGACTCCCTATGTTGTGGAATAAAATCCCGATCCATGTGAGGCAGAGCACCTCGCTGGCTCTGTTCAAGAGAAATCTTGACCGGTGGATGGGAGATCATAGGTTTACCCCGGGAATCATCTCTTTGTCACTGCTGGACAGAGGCACAACAAACTAATGGGCACAGTATTTAACATAAGGGGTGGCGTAAGCCACAAAAATTCTGGGCTAGGCTTATAAATGCCTTAGGGCAGATAGCCTAGTATAAACCTATGAACCTATGAACGAACTGTCCTTTGATCACCACATATCCACTATTGCAAGGAAGTCATGTTTCATTGCACAGCTTATATCTAGAGGTATGGTGTTCAGATCCAGGGAGGTAATCATTCCATTGTGTTCGACTCTCATTCAGCTGAGCTTTGAGAATAATGCCCCTTTTGGTATGTAGTTATCCAAACACTTGCCACAACACTTCCTCCCTAAGAAAATAAAGGGCCTAAATCAGAAAAAGCTATGCAGACCACCTCAAAGCCATATTTCTCTTCTTGGTATCATACAGGCTAATGAAATGAGACTTCTGTCTTACATAAAGAGACTCAGCAGACTGTATCCTGTCAGACCTATTACACATTCAGAAATCCAGTAGTTGCATATGTGATATAGGGAAATATTGCCAGCCCAGCTATCTGGAATTTTATAAATAATCATATGTCATCTGTGAATATCAACATGATTCATATGCTTGTCTTACAAATGTAAGAGAACTATATGTTATTTGTATATTAAGCTACTGGTATAGAAGTGTGTGTTGAACAGGGTTTGTACAGTACTGAACTTCAAGGATGTATCCACAGTGTGCACTACTGGAAAAGAACAGAAATGCATATAAACTATGTACTTGTGCAAAAGTATTTTCACAGTGTACACTACTGGAAAAGAATAGAAATGCATATAAACTATATACCTGTGCAAACATATTTTATTTTTAACAGTAGAAACTAGAACATAAAAGGGTTAACTTGCAAAACTTCAAGAAAATAAGTTGAAATTAAATTGTTTTACAATTGTGCTATAAAAGTTAGTTTCAATGCAGCAAGGAAACAGGATGTACAGAACTAGGGTGCCTTCTGCATTGTTTTGTAAGTGTTTTATTGTTTTATGTCTTCTAGCAGGTGCAAGCACCTGAAGGCTATGTATTCTCACAGAGAGCTGCTAAATTCTGTTAGTTTTGACAAAAGGGGTTTAGCTTGGAAACTGAATTCAGGTGGCAAAAAGTGATGTCATGCAAGCTAACCCAGCAGTAATATTTGATATTAATTTAAAAACTCTCTGAGAGAGAGACTGGGCATTTTGTATTTTGTCTTGGACCTAGCAAGAACATCCACTCATCATCACCATCTACACTTGCCTTGGTGTAAGATTTAGGGCATAGTATCTCTTAGATATAGATAGGAATATAGTAAAGATTAGTTTAGAAGTTTTCCATATTTTTGAGACTGTCCTGCAATGTTGTTTTAAAATATTTCCTGTGATTTTGAACTCTGAAGTTACTGTGCTGATGTACTGAGTATTGTCTTTTTATTTTATTATTTATTATTAAGTATATTTAAACTTATCTTTGTGGCTGAAATTTGTGAGACGTATTTAAGCACTTAGTGTACTTGCATATGTATTTGGTGACACTGTACAGGCCACTCCTAAATAGCCTTGCAAGTCTTGATCAGACTACCATTTCGATTAATTACTAGTAACATAACAAGTAGGATTGGACACCCTTTGTTAAGGGTCTTATAGTAGTCGATAAGGGTGGCTAGTGGCAGCTGGAACTACCATATAGTCTGGGCAGAAGGGGGCGCAACTAGTAAACCTGTGCCAGCTTTCCCAGGTGTGTGTTTGTTTATATATAAATCAAACCTCAAAGTGTGTGTGTGATTGTGTGTGTGTGTGTGTGTGTGTGTGTGTGTGTGTGTGTGTGTGTGTGTGTGTGTGTGTGTGTGTGTCTGTGAGTCAGCTTCTTGGGCAGGGACACGAAGCACTGGTTGGACAGAGAAGATGCTGGAAGTCTTAGCTTGGCCACTCGGCTAAGATCTCAACCCTATAGCTGTGCCAGTGGGGAGTCTTTTTGGGGATCTGGAGAAAGAGGGAGAAACCAGCCCCAGGCTGACTGTGATCTCTATGTGCTCTTAAGGGAAATTGTACTTTACTGTGTGTGTGTGTGTACTTGTCATCCTCCCATTGTGTACATCCCTCACTGTTGCCAGTGGTAAGGATTGAGGCTCCTTGATACTGGGCCAGTGCTGGGGTGTCACAGTATAAACACCCACTCCAGGGATCTAAGTCTCTGCATACCTCTCAACTGTACAGATTTTTGCAGAATGTCCAGTTTGTCCTCGGTTTACTAGCAAGTCATTGGCAAATAATTGAGAGCTGAAGTCAGAAAATAATGACAGACATTTGAATTTCAGACTTAATACCCTTAAGAAGATTCATGCTAATAAAAAAAATGTTGTTCTGTCAATTTTCTAAGTTTGTAAGAGCAATATTTAAAATGTTTCCCTATCTTTAGGCCTTTATCCCCCCATTATTGATGGCTTTGTCCAGATTTCTGGTTCTAAGAGGTTGAGAGGTACAATTAAATAGAACATGCTGGAGGGATAAGTAGGTATCATAGAGAAGTCTGTTTCTCTAAAACCATCTTCCACCCAACATAAAGCAATGTAGTTCACTGACTCTATTCAAACAGAATTTAGACAAATGGATGGGTTACTACAAATTCAACTCCCCCTCCAGGTTGTAGGGGCGACATGTAAATGTCCCAACATATCCTTGTTTTGTCCATTTCTGGTTTATTTTCATCAAAATTACAAGGGTTAAACCCTACTATAGGAATGTATGGCTAGGCTTGTTACCATCCTCCCAGATGAATCATGGGTTAACCCATGAGACTCATACCCCTTAATACAAAGGGACAAAGCATGGCACTTGGGCTAAAAATAAATCCCTCCAAAACTGTTTAATTTACCAGCAACTTAGAAACAGTGCCAACCATCAAATTAAACTAGACAAGCAACACTGCTATTCTAATTTACAATGGAAATACAGAATGAATCCACAAAAATTATGGAACGCAATTAATAACATACTTCATGCTGGCCAAACCACAACCCCCCCCAACTTACCTGATAATGCAAACAATATTGCTGAACAATTTAACATATTCTTCACTGAAACTGCTTTGCACTGACTAAGAATAGCAAGTCTCCCACAATGCCAACACCCAACAATCCAAGCAATATTGTAGATGCATTCTCATTTCAGATAGTCCCAAAATAAACTATTGGAAAACTATTAAAGTTATTGAAACCCACTTCACTGGCAGCAGATAACTTGCCAGCAGAATATCTAAAATTAACAGCAGATGTTATTGCCTTCCCTGTGTCAGTACTCATAAACTGCGCTATAACAGAACAGTATGTCCCAGCTATTTGGAAAATTGCATATATCACACCATTATACAAAGGAGGCAATTTAACAGAACTAGCAAACTGCCGGCCCATTGCTATACTGTCACCACTTTCTAAAATTCTGGAACAATGTATCCACTTTCAACTTCTTAAACACCTTCTAAACAATAATCTGTTCCCATCATCACAGCATGGATTCTGACCACATCATAGCACTACTACAGCTCTTCTAAGTTTCACTGATACTATAAATAAATTCAGAGATGATGGCAAAATAGTGTCTTCAGTCTTTTTGGACATGTCTAAAGCATTTGATACAGTTTCCCATCTTATGTTACTGTCCACTCTGAGTAATCTTAATATCAGCCCTGATGCTGTTAACTGGTTTCAGTTATCTAGCTAACTGCCAGTAAGCTGTGAAATGGAAGCAAGTGGTATCCCCACTCCTTCCTGTTACACTTAGAGTCCCGCAGGGTTCAATCCTAGGGCTCTTCCTCTTCAGCATATTCATAAATTATCTTAATACTGCCTCCTGTCAAGCATCTATCATACAATACGCAGATGATTCAACCCTCATATGTGTAGCATCCACAATAACTCAACTTCTTACATTCATACAAAAAGCCTTCTGTGATATTGAAACATGGCTAGCAAACTCACAACTCATTCTCAACCCTAATAAAACTAAACTTATGATCTTTTGTCTATCTAAACCTACTAACCTTCCAGTTAACTTGTATATCACTGCCAGTAACTTTTGGGAAGAATGAACCATGACATCTGTTACATAACTAGCCTATCAAGGGACTTACTTTATGGAGGTGCAATAACTCAGTGCAACACTAAGGTAGCTCACCTACACACTGAAGGACTGTAACGTGCAATATACAAACTGTGCAATAATTCAGTCTATTCATAGATATGCTGCTACTGTTTCAATTTTACTTTGACAATATTACCTTCATATTGTTCCTTGTCTCCCTTGTCTTCTGTTCTGGGATGGGTGTGGGTCACTGGTGTCCTACTTCACTTACAAATTGCTACTTATTAAAATTCTGTGATATTTTATTAATTTTTCTTTGTCTATATGTGCAACTGTTTCCTGCATTGAGAATGAAACATTGTAATTTCATTCAGCTACACTGCTATGTAGTTCTGAATGACAATAACGTTTTCTTTGACTTTGACAGTAGTAGTAATAAGATTTTCCCAGATTCCCAAAGAAAACTATTAGGCATCATAATTAACAACAGACTAAAATTTGGCATACGCATTTCTAACACAATCAAAAATGTTCACAAGAAAATGGGAACAATGTACAGAAACAAAAAAGTCTTAACAGACATTGCAAGAATAGCCATAGCTAGAACATACCTTCTCTCCTTACTCTTATATGCACCCCCATACTTACCAACCTCAAACAGTCAGAACTAAGTAAATTAGAATCATGTTATAATAAGATTGACAAATTTGCAACAGATTCCACACATTCAACCCATCACTGTCAATGCCTAAAAAATCTTTCTTGGTTGGAACTACCTCATATTATGAACTATAACCAGTTAATAATGGCTCACAAAATAATGCACAATCCTGACAATGTACCTTCCCTAAAAATCTTCTACAACCCTAGTGTAACATTTATAATCTTCGATCATCTAACAAAGACTTACTCGAAGTAACCAAAGTATCCAATAGAGCAGGGAACTCTCTTTACTCTAGCTTTGTTGCCAACCCCCCCCCCCAAAAAAAACAAAAAAATATCCTTGTTTCCTGACTTTTCTGGACTAGAGTAGTCCAGATTTCAGGTTTTGCTGAATTCTGGGCTGTGGTATAAGTTCCTGTGTTGCCCATATCCTTACTTGGATAGGAGGAAGCTTCTCTGTTCACCAGTGAGAGTGGGGAGCTTTGAGCAGCCTATCTGTCCCTGGAGGAGTGGTCGCAGCCCAGCAACTTGTAGCTTATTGGCCATTTTGGGCTAATTCCTATCTCTTTCAAGTTCCCTGCCTTAAAACCCGCATTTGTGCAGTTTTGTGCTTGTTTCAGACTCAGCACAGCTCTTTGTGGTCCTGCAGAGTGTTACAAGCAGCAGAGAGATGAAAAGAGAGGCTTTAAACAGATTAAGTTTTTTTTTTCTGCCTTTCTACTTACGACTGCATTGTCTCACCAAAAAGTGAGTTTCTAGCTATTCTAGAAAAAGCTTGTTTTTGCATTTTTACTGTCCCTGCACTTCTTTAAATCGTTTTTGTGTTGTTTAACTGTTGTAGGCTACACACTCAAGTGTGCTAGCCTGTTTAAAGCATTTATAGTGTTTCCTGTTAAGTTACTGTTCTGTTAAAAAAAAAGCAAAAAAAAACAAACAAAAAAATTCCTTGTTTCCTGCCTTTTCTGTACGAGAGTAGTCCAGATTTCAGGTTTTGCTGAATTCTGGGCTGTGGTATAAGTTCCTGTGTTGCCCATATCCTTACTTGGATAGGAGGAAGCTTCTCTGTTCACCAGTGAGAGTGGGGAGCTTTGAGCAGCCTATCTGTCCCTGGAGGAGTGGTTGCAGCCCAGCAACTTGTAGCTTAATGGCCGTTTTGGGCTAATTCCTATCTCTTTCAAGCTCTCTCCCTTAAAACCCACAGTTGTGTGGTTTTGTGCTTGTTTCAGACTCAGCACAGCTCTTTGTGGTCCTGCAGAGTGTTACAAGCAGCAGAGAGATGAAAAGAGAGACTTTAAACAGATTAAGTATTTTTTCTCTGCCTTTCTACTTACGGCTGCATATTCTCGCCGAAAAGTGAGTTTCTAGCTATTCTAAAATCTGAAAAAGCTTGTTTTTGCATTTGTTACTGTTCCTGCACTTCCTTAAATTGTTTTGTGTTGTTTAACTGTTGTAGGCTACACACTCAAGTGTGCTAGCCTGTTTAAAGCATTTATAGTGTTTCCTGTTAAGTTACTGTTCTGTTAAAAAAAAGCAAAAAAAACAAAAAAAGTCCTTGTTTCCCACCTTTTCTGAATGAGAGTAGTCCAGATTTCAGGTTTTGCTAAATTCTGGGTTGTGGTGTAAGTTCCTGTGTTGCCTATATCCTTACTTGGATAGGAGGAAGCTTTTCTGTTCACCAGTGAGAGTGGGGAGCTTTGAGCAGCCTATCTGTCCCTGGAGGAGTGGTCTCAGCCCAGTAACTAGTAGCTTATTGGCTGTTTTGGGCTAATTCCTATCTCTTTCAAGCTCCCTGCCTTAAAACCCGCATTTGTACGGTTTTGTGCTATTTCGCGCACTGGACAGCATCGCACAATGTTGCGCAGCGCCGTTTAAGCTGTTTTAAACTATTCCCGGCTCCACAAAGTCTGCTCTTCAAATTTTTTCTTAGAACTAGTCTAGCTCTCAAAGTAAGCACTCTACCTCCCTTCTACAGCCCAGCACTTGCTCAAATACCTCAGTAAGCACTAAAATCTATAGCACTACACCCCCTTTTACTACCCAGAAGTACAAGGCTCCCTATTCGTCCATTCCGGACAATCAATAAATCAATTTTTTTAACCATCCAAGCATGTCCAAAGTGCAGTTTCAGGTATACTCTCCAGTCCAGCTGGTGAACCTGGGAATCTTGAAGCAATGTTACAATTGCCTTACGTACACAGACAACCCTCTCCTCCTTCCAACAAACTCAAATGTATGTGAGAGATGCAATTATACATGTAAACTGGAGGCTGAGCTCTCTCAAACCAAGACTGGCAGAGTCAGTCAGGAGGAGAAGAAAACCACTCGCACCACACAACCAGTCTCACATAGACCAATCGCATCAGCAAACATGACACATAAACTCACAAACACATACAAGGAGGCACTAAATAAAAATCTGCTGAAGCAGCAGAGACCTCCAAAGTAGACTTCCAAGCAGCCACTACTCCACAACAACTTTCACGTATCACATACCTCACAAAGTCAGTGTGCCACACAGAAGCAGCACTTAAGGCTAAATAACACACCTAATACACTAGTAATGGGAGACTCTATTGTCAGGCACACTGACGTCCCGCTCACCAGACTGAACAAGGAGAAGGTCACTGTAAGCTGCCTGTCAGGTGCCAGGATCCGCCACATAACCCAAGCACTCAGGTCACTCCAAAGCAGGTACAAATATCACTCTGTCATTGTCCATGTTGGCATGAATGACCTGAGACATACCTCCCTGGACTGCATGAAAAGAGACATAGAGGAGCTCTCTGATCATGTAGCCCAGGCCGGTATGACCCTGACCTTGAGTAGCATCTTGCCCTCACCAAGAATGATACCACAGTACAAAGACAAAATGATTAATTTTAACAATTGGCTAAGCTATTGGTGTCATTCAAAGGGGATCCAGTGTCTGTCAGCCTGGGATGACATGCTCGATAAGCCACGTTGCTTCACCAGGGATGGCTTTCACCTGTCACCCTTAGATTTTCGAATACTGGCTAAGGCTCTTGCCACCCCCATAGTGCCTTTTTTAGGCAAGGCTCAAAAGACAAACCCACCTCCATAGATAATACCAGAAACAAAAAACTAAGGGTAATGCTACTCAATGCTAGAAGTCTAAACCTCAAGATGCACGCACTTGAGGCACTCCTCAGTATGGAGAAAATCGATATCTGTGCAGTAACAGAAACCTGATTCAAGGCCCCAGAGAGCACCCCAGCACTACCAGGATTCAACTCATACCATTCTTTTCAGCCTCAGAACTCAGACCGAAATACTAAAGGTGGGGGAGTATCCATCTTCATCAAGGACACCCACATCTCCAGGTTAGTGGTACTGCACGAGGCATCGGAGACCATCCATGTGCAACTAACAGTGGGCAAAACTGCTTTTCAGTTTGTAGCCTGCTACAGATCACTCACCTTGTCTTAGGACCCACACTCGGCATTTCTGAGAACATTGGAGAATATGAAGGTCTCACCAAATACCATGATATTGGGGGATTTCAACTACCCAAACATTGACTGGGAAAACTACTCAAGTCCCAACTCTTTTGCCCAACGGTTCCTGGAGTTTATAAACTCAAACACCATGGAACAACTGGTCACCACTCCCACAAGAGGGGACAACATATTGGACGTGGTCATCCCCAACATGGGGGATCATTGTTTCACACCAGAGGTAAACCCCTCATTGGTAAGATCAGACCACAAACTAATCACAATGGACATCCACATCCCGACCCCACCCCCAGCCAATGAAACCACTGTGAAAAATCTCTCAAAAGCAAACTTCACACTTCTCAAGACCGAGGTGGAAAGTTTCAAAGCCCCCGGGAAAATGGAAAATGTTGTCCAAACCACAGAATCCTTTACAAATGCACTCTATGAGCATCTACAGGAATGCATGGATCGTGCCATTCCAAGTAAAACCAAGACTCACTCCTCCAAAAACAGGAGACCAGTCTGGTGGACCCCGTCCATAAATAAGCTATACAACAGAAGGAGGAAACTATTACACGATAGGGCAAAATCCCAAAAAGGGAAGGCATCCCTGATCAGTATTAGTAAGAAACTTCGCTCCATCATAAAATCAGAGCCTAACTTCAAAAGAAAAATTGCCAAAGACTCTAAAGTTAATCACAAGGCGTTCTTTAGCTACAGCAAGAATCTGGGTGGCAACTCTCAGTTCTGCTCTGAGCTGGTGCAAAATGGCACAAGATACACTGAACCCACTGACATTGCCAACATCCTGGCGGACAGGTTCAGTGCAAACTTTACCCCCCCATCCCTCCCAAAATGGCCTGTGTCTATCCCAGAAGAATGCAGTCCCCAGACATCACAGACACACAGGTGAAAGCAGCCCTTTCCAAAGTAAAAAACACAGCATCAGTGGGACCAGATGGTATCCCAGGCTGCGTCTTACATGAGCTCCAAAAAGAACTAAAGCCTCACATAAACTCACTGTTCCAACTCAGCCTTACCACAGGTTATGTACCCAAAGAATGGTGTACAGCAACAGTAATCCTGCTCCACAAAGGTGGCACCACAACGGATCCCGGGAGCTATCGCCTCATAAGCTTGACTAGCCTGGTCTGCAAGGCTATGGAGTGCATCATCATGGATCTCATAAACAAAGACATTGGGAACCTCCAGACACTGGACCCTACCCAATTTGGCTTTGTTAAAGGCAGATCTTGCCTCCTAAACCTAGTTGACTTTTTTGAAATATCTACCAAAGCCATGGATGAGGGAAAGGTAGTTCACACAGCCTACTTGGACCTCGCAAAGGCCTTCAACACAATGCCCCACTCTGGCATCATAAATAAGCTTACCAGCTTAAATATCAACCCATATGTCACAAGATGGGTTGCAAACTGGCTCAGGGATAGAACTCACATGGTCAGAGTTGCGGGTGCCATGTCTGACTCTAAACTGGTTACAAGTGGCATTCCACAGGGCTCAGTCCTGGGACCCCTCTTGTTTGGTATATAGTTCTCTGACATACAGGCAAGCACAGGAGGACTGTGGCTGGCCAAGTTTGCAGATGACTGCAAGCTGGGAGCCATAATCGACTCTCCGGCCGACACAAGCATCCTCCAGAAGGGACTTACAGAGATGGATACCTGGTGTCAAAACCATGGCCTCAAGCTAAATGCCAAAAAGTCCATAGTCATCCCTTTTGGGAAAAATAAAGTGCCCACAAACTACCACATAGGAGGTAATTCACTAAGTACAGAAGAAGTAATTAGGGATCTGGGGACCCAAGTAGATAGTAACCTCTCCTTTGACAATCACATTGCCAAAGTGGTTAGAAAAACATTCTATATAGCTCACCTAATCACAAAAGGGTTCACATCTAGATCAAGAGAGGTCATTGTGCCCCACTACTCATCGCTCATCAGGCCCTTAATTGAGTACAATGCCCCATTTGGGATGTATCTTACCCGACACCTGCAACAGCTGGAGAGACCTCAAAAGTACCTCATCAAGAGGATTGTGGGCCTCAAACAGATGCCCTATGCTGCTCGACTAAAGAAACTCCATCTCTACTCAATTGCTTACTGCCTACTCAGAGGCGATCTCTGCCTGACGTACAAGGCCATGTCTAACCCGGAATCAATGGACATGCTCCACCTCAAGAAAGCCAAATCCATTAGAGCTGCATGTTTCATGGATTTAAACCTCAGCACATCAATAAATAGGACATGCTGGAGGGATAGATTCATATCCCAGAGGCTTCCCTCGCTCTGGAATAGAATCCTGGTTCATGTTAGGCAGAGCCCCTCACTGACCCTCTTCAAGAGAAATCTTGATGAGTGGATGGGAAATTGTAAATTTACTCCTGGGATCACTTCTATGGCCCTGCTGGACAGATGCTCGGGAATCTAGTCTAAAAGGGTGGCGAAAGCCAACACATTCTGGCTAGGTTTATAAATGCCCTAGGGCAGATAGCCTAGTATCTACCTATGAACCTATGAACATAGTATTAGATCCATGAGTAATCTTAATCATTTCAAAATATCTCTCAAAAGACACTTATTTGAATCCTGGCTTTGCACATGTAACACTCCAGGTTAATTATTACCTTACCATTACTTATATAATTTGGCTGTACGTACTAACTCTGTTAACATATCCCTTCTAACAACACTGCTTCTCTATACGTAGTTAGATTCTTAGCTGCAACTCTCACCACAGAAGTATTACTAACTATGTACTACTTTGCCTAAGTGATTCTCCCTGGTTGATTTCCTAGCTAATGTTATGTTCCTCTACCTATATGAGTTCAACCATATTTTTGGTTATAGTCAATTGTTTAAAGTCTTGTTCTATTTGATACTATGTATATATTTTTGTTTTTACATTTTTATCTTGTAAATGTATTAACACTCATTTTTTGACTATAATTTATATTACTTAATGTGATGATTTTGTATGTAAGCTTAGGTTGAAGCTTTTCTCCCAAGGCCTCCACTGAAAATGGACATTGTCCCAGTTGGATCATCCTGGTAAACAAATGTAAAATAAATAAATACATTGTTTAGTAAATACCTATGAATTTATGAACCTATGATTGCAGTGGAAAAGCTTTACTTGCCCACAAACCCTCCGTACTTACTATTTTAGGTCAGAGGTCACACAGAATCAGACAAAACTAGAATACCTGCGTTTGCAAAAATACTTAAACTCCCTATTTCACTGGAGTTGTGCAAGCCAGAGTTCACATACACTGCAAATTTACATTCACTGAAATATTGAATGAATGATTCAAAATCTGATCATTCAAAAAATGGCATGTGATAAATGCAAATTCTATCAAAAACAAAACAAACACAAAAAAAGAAATGTAATTGGCCAAACTGCCACCAGTGTTGAAAGTCATCTTTTTTGTACCAGGTATACTTTGAGCACTAATAAATCACCAGGTATACTGACTATGGCACTAATAAATCACCAGGTATACTGACCACAGCATTAATAAATCACCAGATATACTGACTACATTTGTGCCACGATATTTTATTAAACATTGCCAACATCATATTACTTCTTCTGAGGTGCAGTTAGGAGGACAACTGTAGGTTTCGGGAAGGAGAGAACCCCATCCTTATTTGGAATTGATTCAACCAATTGTGAAACTGTGCCTTCTAATTGGTAAAGGTCACTGGTGACTCCAAAAGTTTTGGAATACACATACACATACCCACATACATACACACACACACACACACACACACACACACACACACACACACACACACACACACACACACGCAAACACACACACATGCACCCACATACATACACACATGCACACACACACACACACACACACACACACACACACACACACACACACACACACACACACACACACACACACACACACACACACGTACCCACATACACACACACATTGTCATTATCCCATAAATTAATTTCATATATAATTTTTTTAATTACCAAGTAAGCATTGATGGATAAATGAAAGTAAGCCATAAAAGTAGGTTACCAGAGTTCCTCACTTCTAAGCAAGTTGTGTGTGACATACAGAATTCAACCCAGATGTCCCCTGTCTTGCTTGACTATAACAGATCATTCATCACAGTTTTTCATGTCACTAATTAGCCGCCACCCATTTGCACAGTTAAGAGAAGTGACAGTATTCATGCCAGGAAAACTGATCACAAACTATTATATTTCACTTATGAAATACTTGTAGTCACAATAAATTATTTTAATATGTTCTTTTCAGCGTAAATAAACAATTATTTCTTAGTAATAAAGTTATTTTTTTTCTGTGAACTGCACTGATGAGCCCTATTTGTGTTTTGGGGGCCTCTGCAGCATCCCAGCTTCCTGAAGCAGTTATTGCTGTGTACTCTCTAACCTTGTAGGTTTTATATGGTGGAGATGCTATAGTAATGGTGTCTTCTTCTCTCCTTTTTTCATGTAACTATTATTCCACAGCAGAGGTGGGTGGGTGATCTTTAACCTAGGGCACATCAAAGTAATCTTAAGGGGGGTAGTTTCTCCTCAAAGAAAATATGAAGAGACAGAATTGGATGTGAACCAGAGAGATCTGAACTCAGACCTTCACACTGGAGTGAACTGAGTGACTACCCATCAAGGCAGGTTATCCTGCCATAAATTAGCTGGTTTTGTTGTTTTACTTTAATTTAGTATTCTTGGTGATTTTCTGTTTCATACCTTCCTAATGTTTTTCCAGAACAAACAGATCTATTTGTATGAATGTTTATTAACGTTTTCTTATTTCATTTTTATTATATTCACGAAGTAGCAGAAAGTACTAAGCCAACATGTTAATGGAGAAAGGAGAGTCTGCCGAGAAAGATGACTACAATTAGGGATACAGACAAAGGTGAAATGGAATTTATTGGAGAAAATTGACAAAGGAACCAAGGTATTGGGAGCAAATAACTAGGGGAAAGGTAACAGAATGGGAAGAGGCTAAGAATTTACTTGGACCGCAAGTTAGAGTTTGCATTCCCTATCAAGGATTGATATCAGAATATGGGCAAAGAGAAAGATATAGCGGGATCCTAAGCAAAAGACCAGCACTGGTAGAGTTTTTAGTAGAATCTAGAATAGAAGCTGCTGTTAAAAATGGATAATTAGTACAGCATATAAAATGTATAGTATAGTATAGCATGATAAATATAAGAATCAATATGAGGAGGTTAGAAAGGATTGGGAAGAGAGATTGGATAAGCAATTCACAAAGAAACAATGGGGGATATGTATGATTCCAAAATATGCAATAAAGTCTAAAAAGTTTAGGATCTCTGCTTGGAAGTGTTTACATTGGTATTTTTATATCCCAAGTAGACTCCAAATAATTTTTCCTCACTTTGATAGCAAATGCAGGAGGTGTGCTGGGGAAGAAAGAGTTTATTGAGAACATATTTTTTGGGAGCGTAATAAGTTGGCAGACTTCAAAAATTCTTTACAGACAACTTTATCAGAAATACTTGATGAGCAAATTGGTGTAACTGAAGAAATGATTTTTTTGAGCTATGATACAGAATCGGAATTGTTTAGATATAGTAAGGAATTGCTGATGCCACATCACACACTGCCACAGACTACCACACATGTAGGACAATCTGTGTTTAGAAGCAAAGAAGGGTTATTTGTAGGACTGCCTGCCTGTCCACAGTCTGTGGAAACACGTGTAATGTAATGGGTATAAACAGCAGCTATCTTAATAAAGATAGGACTGAGGTGTTGTGTTGAGCCAGTAATCTGGAATCCACAAGCAGACACATAACAGTGAAAAACATCTTTCCTGTAGTTCAGAATTGGGATGCAGTCATTTTCCCTCCTGAAATAAGGCAACTTTTCTAAGTGTCACAGAGTAAAACTTCCAGCAGGCCCAAGTATGACAGAGATGCATGAGTAATCCAGATTCACTGTTCACTTTAACTAACTTCCACAGAATTCATTTACACTGTTCTGGCAGAAATGGATATGATCACAGAGACCATTCTCATGGCAGACATTTTAAATGACATTAAAAATCTCATATGATTAAAGAGTTATAAGCACAGGGAAAAACACCATGCAGCACCCCTTTTTCTACATGGTGTCAGGGTGTCACTTCAACAGTGACAATCATCTAGAGCCACAGCAGTTATTCTACACCACACACTCACATGCATGCTCCACATGGTAGTTATTCCACACCACGCACTCACATGCACACTCACACATGGTAGTTATTCCACATTACACACTCACATGCATGCTCATACATGGTATGTATTCCACACCACACACTCACATGCACACTCACACCTGGGGTGTCACTTCAACACTAACAATCATCTAGAGCCACGGTAGTTATTCCACACCACACACTCACACCTGGGGTGTCACTTCAACACTAACAATCATCTAGAGCCACGGTAGTTATTCCACACCACACACTCACATGCATGCTCACACACGGTAGTTATTCCACACCACGCACTCACATGCACACTCACACATGGTAGTTATTCCACACTCACATGCACATTCACATACAGTAGTTATTCCACACTACACACTCACATGCACGCTCACACACGGTAGTTATTCCATACCACACACACACACACACACACACACACACACACACACACACACACACACACACACACACACACGGTAGTTATTCCATACCACACACACTCACATGCACACTCACACACAGTAGTTATTCCACACTACACAGTCACATGCATGCTCACACACGGTAGTTATTCCACACCACACACTCACATGCATGCTCACACAGGGTAGTTATTCCACACTACACACTCACATGCACACACACACATGGTAGTTATTCCACACCACACACTCACAGGAATGCTCACACATGGTAGTTATTCCACACTACACACTCACATGCACACTCACTCATGGTAGTTATTTCACACTACACACTCACATGCATGCTCACACATGGTAGTTATTTTACATCACACACTTATATGCACTCTCACACACGGTAGTTATTCCACAGCACACACTCACATGCACGCTCATACACAATAGTTATTCCACAATACACACTCACATGCACGCTCACATATGGTAGTTATTCCACACCACACACTCACATGCATGCTCACACACAGTAGTTTTTCCACACTACACATTCACATGCATGCTCACACTTATGGCCCAATTTAAAGTATCCAATCCACCTACTGCATGTCTTTGGAATGTGAGAGGAAATCAGAGCACCCAGAGGAAACCCATGCAAACACAGGAAGGACATGCAGACTCTGCACAGAAGGCACTCCAGCTGAGAAGCCAACCAGGGAACCTCTTGCTGTGAGACAGCAGTACTATCTGCTACGCCAATGTGCCCATCCCACTTTTCAAATGTCCTTACAAATGTCATATAATTAAAAACTTATAAACAAAGGGAAAGAAGTGATGTAAAATGTAATGTTTACTAAAAGCATGCAATGTGTTAGATGATGTGGTAATGTGATTGAATCACAACAGATATGCAGGAGATCAGTTATGTGACAGAAACCTTTTCTGATACTGAGAACGTTCCAGAAGGGACAGTATTTTCCGTTTTCTGTTAAACCTGTTTACCAACACTCTCACACCTCTTTTGAAAGGTAAACACATGGCATTGTCATTTTGGGCAGCTAGTCATTCTGCTGAGGTTTGGAGCTTAAAAACAGCCTATCTCAGCACTTTCTTAGATGCCATCAACTCAGTCTTCAAGATAGGTTTACCAAGACAAAAGAAGGCCTATTTCCGACTTGTAGAGCTTATAATATTCAAAACATGCTGTATCACTGACACAAGTGTCTTGTTTCCATAAAGACCACTGACACAAGTGTCTTGTTTCCATAAGGCTTAAGGTCCTTATAACATGGCTGGACCACACACTAACCTCTGACACCCAAGTACTTAAAGCCATAGGCCAACCTTATCCAAGTTAAACACCTGTTGAAGAGTTACAGGTCAGCTGCAAGGGAGGCAATGGTAACAACAAAGAAGCCCTTCTTCCCTGTCTTGAATATCCATTATCAGTGACAGCATCAGTCTTCAAATGCAGCTTACAGAGATTGTGGGATGATTCAAATAAAACATGCATTTCCTTTACAGGTGCCCATAAAATGTAGCGCCACTGTACTGCCCTTAATAGTGAAGGTCGGTTAACCATATCGGTAAGTTCTGTCCTCCTTATGCACATGGTTATCTACATGATTTTAAAGCTGGGTGTCACTGCACCAGATTTTTAACCATCAAACAGATGTTCTTCAATGTCCATTTCATTTTATTCTCCAACCGCAGCTTCTGTGGTATTTTCAGTTATTGGCCCCATGATATGAAACTCCATGCCCATGGAAATTTGAATTTCACCTACTGCTCCATCATTTACTAGACAACTGAAGGCACAGTTTCATACTGAGATAGCATGCAGGTACAATATGTGTAATTAATGACAGCTAAACATGTGAAAGAATGCACAAGAAATCCACAATCCAAATCTAAAACCAACAGAATGTTAAAAGAAAGGATAGCTGGACATCTGTCTGACATAAGTAGGAGGTGGAGAGTAATGCCTTAGCTAGACATGTTATAAGCTTAGATAAAATGCATAGTTTCACATTTAGGGTTACAAAAAACATTGAACCTAATATTAAAGGAGGAGTTATTGTGTTGAATACTGAGAATGCTGAATATAGATGGACTCATTATTTTCAGGCAGATGTGCCCCTCCAACTGAATGATACTGTGAGTCAAAGACCTGTTCTTAAGAGAAGAAACCTTTTGCGCATGAAACAAGCACTCAATTGTTTATTTTAATTATTTTATTGTTGCTGTGTTTTTATTGGTTTGAATCTGTTAATGTGGTGTGTTTAAGACAATGTGGTGTATTTAAAAAAATGTGTATGATTTTAAGCACTGAAGAAGAGTTTTATCTCAAAAGCTTTACAATTAAACCTATTTTTACATCCTATTGGTATCAAGACAACTACAACCCCGAAGATAAATGGTTCCCCCAAAAATAGAAATATAATAAAATGGTCAAAGGGTAGAACCAAGACAAGTTCCAGGGTTCAGGCAACAAAATGTTAATTCTGTATAAAATACAATAAAAAGTAAGAGGTTTCACAATATGTATATTGCTTCATTAGACCATTCTACAAATAAAAGCCACAAATTCAATTTCTCCCCACAGGCAAGGTCAAAGAGCCAATCAAAAACAATGTAGTAATAAGCATTTAAATACTTAATTAAATATCCTGCACTATGTAACATAAAAATAATTAAATGAATATATATATATATATATATATATATATATATATATATATACAAATTTATACATTTAAAATTCCTAATTAAAAAAAAAACCTCATTCAATCCAAAAAAAAATCATGTAAATATATAACTAATGGTATAACCCTCTTACTTTTAAAAGTGGTTTCAGGGGTACTTTACCATTCAATCCCGTACTTCTATGAGCTTGTAAATTAGTAATCCACCTGGCCTCAGCCAATTCCTTGTTATTCCTAATATCACCCTTATGTACACTTTCTGATACCGTCTCTATCTCCATAATCTTAAAGGTATGTGTTCTGTCATAATCTGTAACATGCTTGGACAGTGCATTATTAAGAGAGCCTATCGTAATATTGTATAAATGCTCTCTGATACGGTCTCTAAGTGGTTTATCCATCTTGCTAATATAGAACAATTTACACATCTGTCTGGTCACAAACTAGGCTACATGGCACATGTTACAATCTTCTGATGCCTTAACCCTAACAAACTTGCCAGTGTCAGGGTGTACAAAATCCATTGTGCCACTAATACATGCACAATAGTTACATGACTGGCAGGGTCTGGTGCCAATATGCGAATAACTAGGGGTATTGAGAGTATCGCTCAGATAACATAACATCCTCTTGATGTTTTTCTTATTCTGAAACCTAAATTTGGGTGTTTCAACAATAAGTTCCTTAATGGCTGGATCAGTTAATAATATAGGCCAGTGTCTCTTAATAATACCTGTTATAGCCCATATATTGCTACTATAAAAAATAGACATAGCAACTGTATTGGTGGAATGTGTGACGCTTTCTCTACTATTAACCATGCTACCCACTTGGGAAAAGTGCAGTATCACTCTACTAGTGCACAGGACTATACCTTGCTCCATAGTTGCATCTATCTGTGAAGCTTTATATTCCCTCTCCTTAAGTCTAACCTTCAAATCATCAGTCTCACTTCTAAACTTGTGATCACATGCATTTACCCAGGAAGCTCTTACCCCTGTCCCATCATTGTATTGCAAAAAAATCTGGTGATGGTGCATATTCTACGTACGGAGATACATATTCCTATAACATGACTTCCTATAGGTCCTGGTAGTCAACTCACCATTACTTAGCCTAGTTAAAGCAACAGCAAGAAAATTAACAGAGTCAAAAGAATACACCATTGTAAATTTCAAAAAAGGTGCTGTCCCATCTAAAAATTCATGGAAACTCCGTAGTTCACTCTCACTACCCATGCATACAAAAAAATATGTCACCAACAAAGCATCAATAAAACAAAGCATTATGTGTAAACCTATCATAATTCAGTACATATTTATCTTCCCAGTATGCCATAACCATGTTGGCATAGCTATTGGTACTCAGTGTCCATAGCCACACCATCATTCTGGGGATAATAGGATCCATTAAACACAAAAACATTGATTTCAAGTATGATCTCCATAAAAAGGCATAGTAAGTCAATGAAACTACAATCATATTCACTAAACTCAATTAAATAAGATTTAATAGCCTCAATGCCATAATCATTCGGTATCTTAGTGAATAAGGACTGGACATACATGGTAACCAGGATGTTAGACCTATCCACAGGGGATTGCTTCACAAAATTAAAAAGATCACATAAAAGGTGTTGAGTATCCTGTAAAATCCTAACATTCTTATCTAAAATAGGACGCAAGTGCTTATCCACAAACACTGACAAAGGTTCAGTGCACCATTTCTGACCAGCAACAATAGGGGGGAAGGGTGGCCTATATGCATTTTTGTGAATCTTTGGTAGCCCTTGAATAATGGGTATAAGGGGCTGATCAGCCTTCAAAAATTGGTACAGGTCAAAAGTAATCTGTTCATTCAACCGACAATCATCAAGGGATGTAGAAATGCCAGTAAGCAACTTCAAAATATCAGTATAGTCAATGTGTGTGTAAGTCTGGATATCATTCAACATCAAATTCCTCATATCAACAGAATAGTCCCTGTCCATTATAACAATAGATTCACCCTTATCAGCAGGTGTAATTATTATACTAGTATCCATCTCCAGGGAGTATAATTCATCCCTTTCAGCCTTAGTAATATTATGAAGTGTTCCAAACCAAGTAGAAACTTTGTAGTGTGGAGGGTGTGACGTTCACTCCTTGAAGCGTGTTATGCACCTAGTTCACTAATAAAATTTGAATTTTAAAATACGTACTAGAAAATAATAAAATAGTAGGTAGTCCACAGCTGAGTTAAAAATGGAATATCCTTTATTGAAATACACACACTTCTGGGTCTTGTGGTGTAGTTGGGGCCCCCCAGGTGTTTCATTTCCCTCACTCCTGTTCATTGCTTGGTTCTCCGGTCTTCTGGAGGGTTTCTGGCTGGGGTTAGGGATCATTGAATCTCCTCTTGTGCCCTCTGCAGTCTCAGGGAATTGTAGTGGTAGTCTTCCTGATGACTCTGACAGTATCATCCTCCTCTGGAGCTCTGCTGTTGGTCTTGGTAGTGGTATTGGTACTGGTCCTGTTGCTGTTGTTATGTTTGTCTGCACTGATGGTACTGTCCCTCTTGGTGGTGTGGGTCTCAGTGTTCCAGATACTGCTCTTGGTAACTGTGTCTTTGGTCTCAGTTGTTCTGTCGGTACTGGATCTGGTGTTGGTTCTGGTTCAGGTGTTTCTCCACCATATTTCTCTGATGCTTCTGGTTCATTCTGTGATTCTGGGTCTGATTCTGATCTAGGTAGCCCTGCCCCTTGTTGGACCTCTAAAGTGTGCTGGTAGCCAATGATATCTGTGAAAATGGTGGCAGTGGGGGAGCTTCTTCCATCTGTGTCATGTCTCTGTCCAGTTCTTTGCATTGATTTCCCTCTCGAAAAACCTGCGGGGTTGCTGCTGGTATTGTTTGTAGCCTCTGTTCAATCTCCTGTTACCACATCTATAGTTGTAGTTAAAAAAAATCCTCTGTCTTTTTTCTTGTTTTTTGTCTTATTAAGTCTCTCAGGGTCATCCTTATCATCCTGATCCCTTGTCATCTTCTGCAGTTTACATTCTTTAATGGATTGTTCAAAGCTTTTTACCCTCTCTCCCAGAGAATCAAACCTCACATCAAGGTCTTCATGGTTTTTATTTAATATGTACTTCAAAATGTGTACTACGACAAAAAGCAAGAATAAAGACAGAGTACTTTTTAACTACAACAGCTATAGATGTGATAACAGGAGATTTAATAGAGGCTACAAAAAATACCACTAGCAACTCCAGCAGGTTTTTTGAGAGGGAACTCGATGCAAAGAACCGGACAGAGGCATGACATGGATGAAACAAGCTCAAAAATATCTTACTGAAAGAGGTAACATGCACAACTTAAATAAAATGATCTTTAATAAATAATGTTAGTGCATTCATGCGCATATAGGCACTTCATCAGACATACAATTACTACAAAACATCACAGTTGAAATACATTTCCCTCCATTACTAAAATTTAAATCCAGCCAGTCACCATTCTATGATCATTAATTATGTCATCACATTAAAGACAAATCTGTGCAATTCTGTGTTCATTCTTATGCCTAACATTATCTACCTACATATAATAATATATAGTTAAAACATAGAAACGTCTCTTAAGAATGTATATAAAAAAATATGTAAAAAATACCTCGCATTCAATAAGTATTTAAAGAATTATTGTTTATATCTCCTCTCAAATATGTAGCTCGAGAACATAGCACAGAATAGCAGCATTACTCCAAACAAACCCCTTAAAGATGGTCATTGATAAATATGTATATATATATATATATATATATATATATATATATATATATATATATATATATATATATATATATATATATATATATATATATATATATATATATATATATATATATATAATATGTATATGTGTATATATATATATATATATATATATATATATATATATATATATATATATATATATATATATATATATACAGCGACAGGGAACATTATCTAGCATTTCCTATGTGTCTACAGACCAAACATAAAAACTCTCTTTAAATAAAATGCAACACATTAATGTCTCAATGGTCTATGTAAAAGAAACGGTTTCAGTGCAATTTTATCATTCAGCCCATGTCTTTTCTGCTTGAAGCCTAATAATCCATTTAGTCTCACATTTTTTTGTGTGATTTTTGAAATTCCCTGCTCTATCTCTTTTATTCACTAGTTCTAGAACCAAAAACTTAAACTTGTGTGTCAAATCATTGTTTAACACATGCTTGGCCAATGCATTCATCTCATCTTTTCTTTTTATAGCATATATGTGTTCTCTTACTCTCTCTCTGAGAGTTCTGTTGGTTTTGCCAACATAAAAGGTGGGGCACCTTGCGCACTTAGCTAAATATACTAAGTCTCTAGATTTACAATCAGCACAGTGTTTAAAAGTGTATTCCCTTTTAGTGCTTGGGTGTATGAAAGTATCTCCACATGCCATGTAACTGCAAAAATTGCAGCTTCGACAACCAAAAGTCCCTTTCCTGTTGGGTTGAACTCTACCTCTACCTTTCATCTCGTAGCACAATAACCTTTTTAATGATTTATTACATTTGTATGAATAACTCGGTTTAGTGCCTATTACATTCTTAATTTTCTCATCTATCATGAGAATATCCCAATGGTTGGTAACAATGTCTCGCACAGTTTTACTATCTTTAGAAAATGGTATGACTAATCGACACTTGCTGTCTCCTGTTTCTTTATCTCTGGTTTGTTGATTTTCCTCTAACCCTCTTTTCCTAAAAAAGGGTTTACCGTTAGATTTCCTGTCTATATATCCTCCATCATGAAGCCTCATACATTCATCCTTTTGTAACCTCTTTCAAGCTCATGTTCTAGCCCTGTTAATGCTTTATTGCAGTTTGAATCTCTACTAGTCAGCCTAGAAATCCTGGGTCCTTGTCCATGTACCACATTCTTATAGACATGCGGTGGATGCATGCTAGTACGATGTAAAATGGTATTCTTCCAACATTCCTTCCTGCATAGATCCATGTACATTATGTTCCCATCCTTACAAATCATAACGTCTAACTCGAATCGGCTGGGATGACCAGTGAGAGCAGAGAGTTTTAAGAGGATGTTACAGGCTGATAGCAACCCCCTATTAATATTCAAGATGGACAATGTGAGCAATACGATGGATGAAGATATTGTAATGGAAGATACACAGAAAGTATTCAATTTGATGAGAGAAATTGAAATTTAGATTATGAAACTTAAGAAGGTACAATGGCAGAGAAAACATCTTGAAGCATGTATATGCTTCAAAGTTGTCCCCAGAGGACTTCGGATTCTTAAAATGCCAACTTATGGGAACTTTTATCTGGATTTTCTGGCTAAATGGCAGAGAGTAAATATAGAAACTAGTATGGGATATATGAGGCTGCTAATCGAGCAATATATGTCAACTGAAACAGAGTTGGTTACTTTAATTGTGAGTCTACAACAGCAATTACAGACCTTAATTAATAATCAAAGATACAGCCAGTTTGTGAATGAACTAGAAATGAACATTGTGCTCCTGGAGCAGAAGCTCCATATACAAAAACAGAAAAAACTCGAGGGAGATGTGGGGTATTTTCACAGAGGCAATGTCTTTTTCTGGCCGAGGCGACTGATTAGAACAGATCTACCAGATAGGAGCATTCTATCGGCGGCTCCTTTAACTCCAGCAATAGAGAGCTGCAACTCCACCTACTGATAACGTTGAATCTGCGACATGCTCTGTAGCAGTGAATGGAGCGGAAATGGGGTCATCTAAGGACATGGATGATCCGCCAGTAATAGAGGCATCCACGAGCAACGTGAGAAGGAAAGTAAGAGAAGCAGACAAAGAACCACAGGTTTGTTTTTGCAATTTCCCTTTCCAATAAGGGAACAGATATCATCATCCACGACCCAGAACAGAGGATGGAAGAGGAGAAAGACAGAGGACAGGACCATGCTGCGAGGACAAATGAAGAAGCCTTGGCAATTTCTGAAGAGGGACTAATCGTTAATATTTCACAGTATGTATTAAATGAAAAAGAGAAGTCCCTGTTACAAAAGGGCCTCTCTTTCATTCCTTCATTATCAACTGACAATGTAGACCTTGTCATAGACATTAAAATGTTTATGAGGAATGTCATGTTGAAATTGTTGTATGGAAATAATAATGAAAACCATGCTGAAGTTTTAAAAAAAACGTCAGTATATACACCCCCATTACATCCGCTGATTAAACTGTTTGAGAGAGCATGCTTTCATAATTTAACATCAACAGAAAAACAATCACTCCAGCAATTGCAAAGTAATACTGATATTATTATTAGGCCAGCAGGCAAAGGTGGGGCCGTGGTTATCATGGATCGTGATGTCTATCTAAGAAAGGTTAAAGATATGCTGGGTGATGTTGATACATATATGCCCCTTACAGGAACACAACTGAACAAACTAATTAGAGATGTTCATTCAGATCTGTATGACTTGTTCATGAGACAGATACTTACACAAGAGCTGTACAACTACTTGTTAATAGACACCCCTACTATTCCTATCTTTAGGGGCTTACCAAAAATACATAAGGATCGGCTTAACCCACCACTGAGACCAATTGTGTCCCGTATGGGATGGCTAATGCAAACAATATCCATTTACTTGGCAAAACAGTTTAGACCTTTAGTTGATATCACTGAAACAGTACTGAAGGACATGCAACACTTTCTGAGTACACTATCTGATTTTGTTTACTTAGAAGGATATGAGCCTTCAGAATGGCTAGTGATGTTAGATGTGACTTCCCTGTTCACAGCTATAATGAATGAGGTAGGGATAGAGTATGTGAGAGATTTTTTGTGTGTGAATAATATACCAAGTGACAGAAATGTACTGCTCTGTACACTGTTAGAACTTGTTTTGAAAAATAATACATTCTCTTTTGATGGCGCATATTACTTACAAAGTAAAGGTGTTGCTATGGGCACTTCGTGCACAAATTCATATGCGAATATAGTGATGTCTTGATGGGGAAAATGTGTTTATTTTAGACAGCATTGAATTTTCTCCACATGTCATGTATTATAGGAGAGTTGTGGATGACGTCTTCCTGTATTGAACTGGAACAGAAGTGAGGCTGATAGAGTTCATTGAATATATAAATTTAACGACTAACGTCCTAAAATTTGGGGATAAATGGTCCAGAAGTCAGAGTTCCTAGACATTATGATATGTAAGGATGGGAACATAATGCACACAGATTTGTATAGGAATAAATGTTGGAAGAATACCATTTTACATCGTACTAGCATGCATCCACCGCATGTCTATAAGAATGTGGTACATGGACAAGGACCCAGGATTTCTAGGCTGACTAGTAGAGATTCAAACTGCAATAAAGCATTAACAGGGCTAGAACATGAGCTTGAAAGAGGTTACAAAAAGGATGAATATATGAGGCTTCATGATGAAGGATATATAGACAGGAAAGTTAAAGGTAAACCCTTTTTTAGGAAAAAGAGGTTTAGAGGAAAATCAGCAAACTAGTGATAAAGAAACAGGAGACAGCAAGTGTCGATTAGTTATAGCATTTTCTAAAGATAATAAAACTGTGCGAGACATTGTTGCCAACCATTGGGATATTCCCTTGATAGATGAGAACATTAAGAATGTAATAGGCACTAAACCGAGTTATTCATATAAATGTAATAAATCATTAAAAAGGTTATTGTTCCACAAGATGGAAGATAGAAGTAGAGTTCATTCCGACAGGAAAGGGACTTTTGGTTGTCGAAGCTGCAATTTTTGCAGTTACATGGCATGTGGAGATACTTTCATACACCCAAGCACTAAAAGGGAATACACTTTTAAACACTGTGCTGATTGTAAATCTAGAGACTTAGTATATTTGGCTAAGTCCACGAAGTGCCCCACCTTTTATGTTGGTAAAACCAACAGAACTCTCAGAGAGAGAGTAAGAGAACACATATATGCTATAAAAAGAAAAGATGAGACAAATGCATTGGCCAAGCATGTGTTAAACAATGATTTGACACACAAGTTTAAGTTTTTGGTTCTAGAACTAGTGAATAAAGAAGATAGAGCAGGGAATTTCAAAAATCACACTGAAAAATGTGAGACAAAATGGATTATTAGTCTTCAAGCAGAAAAGACGTGGGCTGAATGATAAAATTACACTGAAACCGTTTCTTTCAGATAGACCATTGAGACATTAACGTGTTGCATTTTATTTGTAGACAGTTTTTATGTTTGGTCTGTGGAAACATAGGAAATGCTATATAATATTCCTTGTATATATATATATATATATCTATATATATATCTATCTATATATATATATATATATATATATATATATATATATATATATATATATGTGTGTGTGTGTGTGTGTGTGTGCATAGATATGTATGTATATGTATTTATATATGTATATATAAACATTTCTTATACATATACATATTTCTCAATGACTGTCTTTAAGGGGGTTGTTTGGAGTAATGCTGCTATTTTGTGTTATGTCCTCGAACTACATATTTGAGAGGAGATATGCACAATAATTCTTTTAATTAAATACTTATTGAATGCGAGGTATTTTTTATATATTTTTTATGTACATTCTTAAGAGAAGTTTCTATGTTTTAGCTATATATTATTATATGTAGGTAGATAATGTTAGGCACAAGAATGAATGCCGAATTGCACAGATTTGTCTTTAATGAGATGACATAATTAATGATCATAGAATGGTGATTGGTTGGATTTAAATTTTAGTAATGGAGGGAAATGTATTTCAGCTGTGATGTTTTGTAGTAATTATATGTCTGATGAAGTGACTATATGGGCACAAAAGCACTAACATTATTTATTAAATATCTTTTTATTCAAGTCATGCATGTTACCTCTTTCAGTAAGATATTTTTGTTTTACGTGGATTAGCAATTTGGAAGAGGTACTTAATCTTTCAACTATCCAGTTGTTTTCCTAACAAGCTCCCCCACCGCCACCATCTTCACAGATACCCTTGGTTACCAGCACACCTCGGAGGTCTAACAAGAGGCAGGGTTACCTAGATCAGAACCAGACCCAGAATCACAGAATGGACCAGAACCATTAGACAGATATGGTGGAAAAATACCTGAAATAGAACCAACACCAGATCCAGCACTGACAGTACAACTGAGACCAAAGACAGCACAGCTACCAAGAGCAGCATCTGGAACACTGAGACCCACACCACCAAGAGGGACAGTACCATCAGTACAGGCATTAAATACAGCACCAACAGGACTACTACCAGTACCATTACCAGGACCAACATCAGAGCTCCAGAGAAGGATAATACTATCAGAGTCACCAGGAAGGCTACCACTACAATCCCCCGAGACTCCAGAGGGCACAAGAGGAGTTTCAACGTTCCCCAACCCCAGCCAGAAGCCCTCCAGAAGACCAGAGAATCAAGCAATGGACAGGAGTGAGGGAAATGAAATTCTTGGGGGAGCCCAACTACACCACAGGACCCAGAAGTTTGTGTGTTTCAATAAAGGATATTGCATTTTTAACTCAACTGTGGACTACCTACTATTTTATTATTTTGTAGTACGTATTTTAAAGTTTGAATTTTATTAGTGAACTAGGTGCATAACATATTTCAAGGCATGACCGTCACACCCTCCACACTGCAAAGTTTCTACTTGATTTGGAACATTTCATAATATTACTAAGGCTGAAAGGGATGGATTACACTCCCTGGAGATGGATACTAGTATAATAATTAGGCCTGCTGATAAGGGTGCACCTGTTGTTATAATGGACAGGGACTATTATGTTTATACAATGAATTTGACATTGAATGATGTCCAAACTTACACACGCATTGATTATACTGATATTTTGAGGTTGCTTAATAGCATTTCTACAGCCGTTGATGATTGTTGGTTGAATGACCAGATTACTTTTGACCTGTACCAATTTTTGAAGGTTAATCAGCCCCTTGTACCCATTGTTCAAGGGCTACCAAAGATTCACAAAAATGCATATAGGCCACCCTTGTGCCCTATTGTTGCTGGTCAGAAATGGTGCACTGAACCTTTGTCAGTGTTTGTGGAGAAGCACTTGCATCCTATTTTGGATAAGAATGCTATGATTTTACAGGATACTCAACACTTTTTACATGATCTTTTTAGTTTTGTGAAGCAATCCCCTGTGAATAGGTCTAACATCCTGGTTACCATGTATGTCCAGTCCTTATTCACTAAGATACAGAATGATTATGGCATTGAGGCTATTAAATCTTATTTAATTGAGTTTAGTGAATATGATTGTAGTTTCATTGACTTACTATGCCTTTTTATAGAGATCATACTTGAAAACAATGTTTTTGTGTTTAATGGATCCTATTACCCCCAGAATGATAGTGTGGCTATGGGCACTTTGAGTGCCAATAGCTAGGCCAACATGGTTATGGCATACTGGGAAGATAAATATGTATTGAATCATGAACAGTTTACACATAACATTTTGTTTTATCGATGATTTGTCAATGATATATTTTTTGTATGGAAGGGTACTGAGAGTGAACTATGAGCTTTTCATGAATTTTTATATGGGACAACACTTTTTTGAAATTTACAATGGTGCATTCTTTTGACTCTGTTAATTTTCTTGATGTTGCTTTAACTAGGCTAAGTAATGGTGAGTTGGCTACCAGGACCTATAGTGAAGTCATGTTATAGGAATATTTATCTCCGTACGCAGAGTATGCATAATCGCCAGATTTTTTGCAATGTAATGAAGGGACAGGGGATATGAGCTTCCTGGGTAAATGCGTGTGATCACAAATTTAAAAGTGAGATCGATGATTTGAAGGTTAGACTTAAGGAGAGGGGATATAAACCTTCAGCGATAGATGCAACTATGGAGCAAGTTAGACCCCTGTGTGTTAGTGGAGCGAGTCCCTACTTTTCCCAAGAAGGTAGCATGGTTAATAGTAGAGAAAGAGTCACACCTTCCAGCAATATGGTTGCCACGTCTATTTTTATACTAGTAATATAAGGGCAATGATAGGTATTATTAACAGACACTGGCCTATATTATTAATTGATCCTGCCATTAAGGAACTTATTGGTGAAACACCCAAATTTAGGTTTAAGAATAAGAAAAACATCAAGAGGGTGTTATGTTATCTGAGAGATACTCCCAATACCCCGAGTTATTCGCATATTGGCACCAGACCCCACTGATCATGTAACTATTGTGCATTTATTAGTGCTACAACAGCTTTTGTACACCATGACACTGGCAAGTCTGTTAGGGTTAAGGCATCAGCAGATTGAAACACATGCCATGTGGTCTATCTTGCGACCTGCCAGATGTGTAAATCGTTCTATATTGGCAAGATGGATAGACCACTTAGAGATCATATCAGAGAGCATTTATATAATATTAGGATAGGTTCTCTTAATAATACACTGTCCAATCATGTTATAGATTATATTATGATAGAACGTATACTTTGAAGTTTATGGTGCTAGAGACTGTATTGGAAAGTGTATGTAAGGGTGATGTTAGGAATAACAAGGAATTACCTGAGGCCAGGTGGATTATTAATTTACAAGCTCATAGACGTAAGGGACTGAATGGCATAGTACCCCTGAAACCATTTTTAAAGGTAAGAACGTGATGCCATTATTTATATATTTACATGATGTTTTTTTGGATTGAATGAGAGTTTTTAATTACGGATTCTAAATGTATACATTTGTAAATATATATATATATATATATATATATATATATATATATATATATATATATATAAATTGTTTTTATGTTATGTAGAGCAGGATGTTTAATTAGTTATGTAAATGCTTATTAGTACATTGTTTTTGACTGGGTCTTTGACCTTGCCTGTGGGGATAAACTGAATTTGTGGCTTTTATTTGTAGAATGGTCTGATGAAGCAATATACATATTGTGAAAGCACTTACCTTTTATTGTATTTTATATGGAATTAAAATTTTGTTGCCTGAACCCTGGGACTTGTTTTGGTTCTACCCTTTAACCATTTTATTATTTTTACATCACTTTGTGAGTTCCTTTTGTGTATTATCTATAGAATAAATTATTCTGAGAAATGTAGGTCTTGGTTCTGTGGTCTTTTTCTTCACTGGTCTGCACCAAAATGAATGACATCTTCTCAAACTGTAGTTAGGGCAAAAATGGTGGCTTCACTTTCTTTGCTAGAAGAGCATCCCAATCAGTGCCCTGCAAAATAAACAATGTGAAGAAATATTAACAGTAAATTTTCGGTACAAATACTAACAAATTGAAAATAGGTTTAATCAAGACATACTTGAATAAGCCAGGTTAATAGGTTCTGTCAGAGGAAAACTTTGCCACTACTAGAATGTTCTAAATAGGTTCACAGGTTTGTACTAAGGTTATGGCTAAGGACACCATCAGGCTACATCATGCAGTACCAGTGGGAAATTAATGCCTATCCCCACTCCCATGAAGGAAATTTCCTTCACATATGGGATCACTCATCCAGTCAACCAGACTAGTTTTACAGGATTATTTACTATTTGGTAACTGGGTGGTTTAACAGGTCAAATGACCCTTTTTAGGCACAACACAAGTTTTATAGACCAAGGAGTATAATAAGTGTTTTACACAGATATGCAATTAATAAAACATTTGTAGTAAAACATACATATGGGAACACTGAAAAACAATACAAACAAGTAAAAAAAGAAAAACAACAGTTTCCAGGAAACTACTGTGCTTAGTGTGTAATAACAACCTGTTCCTGAGAACTGGGGATACATTAGATCAGATACCTGTGATATCAGCTGGTAATAGTAATATGGCAGCATAGCTTTAGGTCTGTACAGCACATGTTTGCTTAAGAACTGCATCTCTTTAGTTGTAGGAGTTTAAAGAATGTGGGACTACTCCTAGCCTCGGAAGGCAAAACAGACATCCCCCTTAGAATCCTATATAAGACAGACTAGAGGGATAGGCCTTTTAATTTAACACAGTAGCTAAGAGTACTATGACCTGATCTCTTTTTTTGATGAGAAAACATTAATTTCTCTCAGTGAGTTTTGTGCTCAGTAAATACATACCAAAGAGAGGATTACGGTCAATGATGGACCTAACAAGGAGTGAATAAAGTGGGATTATAATTTTTCTAGGCCTTGAGAGGATGCTCTGAAAGTTACATTATACAAGACAGAAGGATTTTCAAACAATGGCAGAGATGCTGTGGTCAATGAAGAAATAATTATCAATTTAGATATCCAAGTCCGTGATGACCAATTCTGATTAATGGAACATTATCTATATGGTATGTAGTGGCAATGCCAGGTTGAGGGTAAACCCATAATTAACTCATGAAGCATTTGTCTGGTCCAGGTTGTTATGGACAGCTTGAGATCTCATAACCAATCCTGGTTTGCAGTCATCAACAAACTCAGTTAGCCATAGTCCCTTGACATCAACTTTCACGTCAGAGATGTATATGCCTAACTGAAGGGGGCCCACAACAAAGCCCTGTGGAACACCCCTGGTGACTTTTTTTTGTCTAGAACAAATACCGTTCTCCACCTTAATGGTGTGGGTTCTATCAGAGTTTATTAATGATCCTAGCATGGGGGATACTGTTGAAAACCCACCATCTCCAGGTAGGCATCACTGATTGAATGTCCATTATTTATGACCTCAGTAACCCTTCAAAGAACTCAGTAAAGTTGAGCAGACATCATCTGTCTTTTATGAAGCCAAGAAACCTTTGGAATAAGGCATAAGGAATTTGAGAGACTGACATTTCATGACTCAGAAGAAGCACTAGACCCAAATAAAATGTATCTGAGGGCATGTCTAGTGGCAGCCAGTAGAATGTATCTTGAGGGCACACCTAGTGGCATCCATACTGTAAGCTAGAAAATCCTAATCCAAGAACACTAACCATTAACTCTCAGTTTCTGTGCATCTACAGAAGTTTCTAGAAAAACATGGAGAAATGTGAAGAAGAAGATATGATTCCTTTCTACAGGGGCGGGACAGTTAACAGCAGCCATAACAGTCATGGCTTTAGTATAGGTAAACCTGAAGCCAAACAAGTTCTAATGGGCAACTGGAAGAGATACAAGCACAATTCTTGTGTACCATATAGGTATATCATAGGCAAATTTAATCAGATCTATCAGAAAGTATGCTTTGGATAACTTGGGCACTATAAAAAGATCAAGCAGTACACCATATGTCAGGTATAGTACAGCATCTGTCCAAATATCACTTTTATGCCTGCAAATAAAACTGTAGTATTTAGCTGAAGCAAAAAATATACTATTAGAGTAGGGTTGTCATAGGGAAGCCATCTATCTGAAGGCAATAATATTTATTTATTGCTTTTGTTAACCAGAAAGTGTGGCTGGGTGGAAAACCCCTATTTTAGAAGAGACCCAAAGAGAAAAGTTCCACAAGATGCAGATAAAGTAACATACCCATACCTAGTGTAATGAATCGTTTGAGCATACAGTGAGAAAAATCAACGATTGTTTGAGCACACAATAGTGAGAAACAAAAAACATTAGTAAGAGGCGTATGAATTCAGCATACATATTATAATCGTGATACAGGCATAATATAAGAAGTCATTCAAAGCTAGATCAGAGTAAATGTTTAGACTAACAGAGTTTAGATTCATAGTATTTTAAAATAGCAGGAGACTGGTAACGTGAACATGGTTAACAATGTAAAGTTGTAGAAAGTCTAAGTGGCCAAGTTGACATAACATGGACACAGGATGAGACAGACGATTACTGGCCAGGTAGTCATTTTGGGGCATGACGGGAACAACAGGAAAGTGAATGTTCATTTAGTGTCCCATGTATTACTAAGGGTGCCACAAATCAAATTTGTATACAGTATACAGTCTACAATGATAGTCATATTAGAAAAAAACTTGATTGGGAAGTCAAATGGTTCAGTTTATGCATGAACCCATTTTCATTATGAACTTGGAGTACGAAACAGTACTTAGTGGAGATCAGAAGAGCGAGGAAGAGCTAATACCCCACAGGACGAAAGGACAAAAGTGTAGACTATGACGTATTTATGAGAATTCTTAAATATTAAGATGAGAAGTCAAGAGTGAAATCAGGGCCTGAGAAATTCAGAAATAGTATGATAAACACACTCTAAGGAAAGCATGTTCATAATCATGAATATGTTGCCTACAGAATATTTCAAACAATTTAACACTTTCTTTTTTATTTTATTATTATTATTATTTGCAGTTATAGTATAACAAACATTGACAGGTGGACTAATCATGTACTGGGAAAAGAATGGTATTATGAATAGATTAGATATTCTGAACGTACCTTAAAGAAATCGTGTTTTTTCAAATCTTCTGCACCTCTGTTTCTGGCACCAAGTCTGTATTTAGGACTTTTAGATAAAAGCTTAAAGAAGTAGAGATTTTTTATATCAGTACATTTTATATCAATAAATAACATTCTCTGTACAGTTATTTATTTTGTACATTAATACATGCCTTATAAAATTAGTGCAGTGATACTTGGTTACTAAATGTAACCATTTTGTATGTGCCTCAGCACTGAGAAGGGAAATAAAAGCAGTGCAGTAACAAAATGAGTGCAGTGATACTCAGTTACTAAATGTAACCATTTTGTATGTGCCTCAGCACTGAGAAGGGAAATAAAAGCAGTGCAGTAACAAAATGAGTGCAGTGATACTCAGTTACTAAATGTAGCCATTTTGTATGTGCCACAGCACTGAGAAGGGAAATAAAAGCAGAACAGTAACAAAATGAGTGCAGTGATACTCAGTTACTAAATGTAAACATTTTGTAAGTGCCACAGCACTGAGAAGGGAAATAAAAGCAGTACAGTAACAAAATGAGTGCAGTGATACT